>NC_091458.1:158968995-159268995 GCF_027789765.1 Dendropsophus ebraccatus
CAAAAACAGCGCCACCCCTTCTCTTAGGTTGTGTGTGGTATCACAACTTGGCTCCATTCACTTTAGTTGAATACCACACACAAACTGAGGACAAGAGTGGTGCTGTCTGTGGAAGAAGGTAGCTATATTTTTCTAATCTTAAGCCCTTTTACTTTTTTGCGGTTCTATATTCCAGATGTAGAAGCCTCTTACACGGCTCTTTATTCTTATTCACTATCAGAAATGTAGAACAATATTCCCTTTATTATTCAGAAATCCTTGTCACCTGCTGAGGTTTCCTATGGGTAACCTTGGTTGGGGGCCCACTCAGACTCACTCGCCCCCCCTAGGCTGAACCCCTAGCTACGCCCCTGATATGATCTTTACATGTCGCAGTGGCACTTTTGACTAACTACTGTGGTCTCATCTTATTCTAGCAATATCATTGGTTATTTTTTTATTAACTTTTTTAAATAGATAAATAAGAACACTGGGGGAGATTTATCAGAGGGGTGTAAAGTAGAACTGGCACAGTTGCCCCTAGCAACCAATCAGATTCCACTTTTTCATTCATCGCGGATTCCTTGGAAAATGAAAGGAGGCATCTGATTGGTTGCTAGGGGCAAAACTAAGACAATTCTACTTTACAAGAGATAAAGACAGTTGATGTCAGCTCTCCTTGTCAGATATGGGGGGTTGCAACATAAATTGGGAGGGTGCACAGATCCAATGGTGGTTATCCGTTTAGTTCATGCAAAATCAAAGGAAAACAGTGACAGTTCCAGCACTCCAAAAAGAAAAAACTGGGTGATTAAAACATAAGTCCTTTGTTTCATGCTAAGTTAAAAGTGGAGCTGCTGTATCCAACCAATGTGTTTCACGCGCATGTGCGCTTAACTATGATTAAGCGTGCATGCGTGCGATACAGCAGCTCCACTTTTAAGTCAGCATGAAATAAAGGACTTTGGAGTGCTGAAACCGGCACTGTTTTCCTTTAATTTCGCAATTGTACTTCACACCAGTCAGATAAATTTGGCAAAAAAAAGTGCATCAAAGGGCCCTATTCCACAGGACGATTATCGTTCGCATAATCATTAACGATAAACGATCCAAACGACCACTATTATGAAAGACCTGAAATCGTTCACCCATTTACATGGAAAGATAATCGTTACTTATGATCGTTTTTGCGGTCGTCTTGTCGTCGCTATTGCGTTCGTCACTACTGCAAACAACCTTGCGACTTCTTATTCAATGCGAACGATTTGCAAATGAGCAACGATAAAAATAGGTCCAGGTCTTATTAAACGACTCACCAGGCTGCCTGGGTGCTGTGAGCCCAGCAGCCGCTGCTCCAGAGCCTGGTCTTCTGCCAGCGCCTCCTGCTGGACTTCCATTGCTGACGTCACTGAATTGGCCTTCCTCACAGTCGCCCCCGCCTAGACGTCATCAGGCCGTCGCCCCCCTTACGAAACTGGCGGAAGGGGCGACGCTTACTCCACTAGGCCTCCGATGGCCGGAAGGGGCGGGGCCAGCATCCAGCCGCCTGGAACCGTATTTGCACCAAGAAGCCGCGGCCTGCGGCCAACGATCCCACGCAGACCTGCTCCTCCTCACTTGCTGAGCCGACTCCCGCCGACTTCGGGAGCACGCCGTACCTGGCTCAGACACCTCAGGGCCGTTGTCCACGGAAGAGCGAGGCGACTTCTTTTGGGACCCGGGGGGGGGGGGGGCGTCGTTGGTTCATGAGGACGGTTCCTTATTGGGGGCAATGGAAAAAAAGGCTATAAAGAAGATAAGAAACGAGGCGCCATAGGGTAATATAGTAAATGAAAAAGCAGATAAAAACAGTTTTAAATAAAACTGCTCACCTGGTGGTGTTGTGCTAAGACCACAACACCTCTGAGCGCTGTTTCCCGCGATCCAAGCCAAGGATCTGGGAAAGGAGAAGGGCAAATACAGTGTTCGGTCCACAGATCTCTCAGAGGACCAGAAGAGCCAGGAAAAAAGGCGCACACCGGCTTCAGAATACGTGGTTTCAAAAGATGGATTTTAATAGTCTCATAGAGGCAACACGTTTCAAGGTACCATGTACTCCTTTATCAAGCAATGACCTGGGGAGGCGGCCTTTTAGATAGCTAGTGAGAGATATTTAATTTGACATTTTGAGGTTGTGGGCCCTCTACCCCAAGCTGCTCATCGTCTGTTTGGACACAGTGCCTAGGAAAATGTGGAGGGAGGCCAGGTCAGTGCAGGCCATTAATAGGGACCGGTTTAAGGTGAATCGTGCGGTCGGGTGGTTTCTGGCTAGGAACGGCTCTCTGGCAGTGCGGTATGTGGACCTGGAAGCTGGGGAAGGTGCGTTTTGGAGGAGGGACAGGGTCCACCTTAATGCAATTGGCACGGACTTGTGGGCCCTGGGCCTGCGTAACGGAGTGGAGGCGACTTTGCAGGTGTGGAGAGATGCCAGGGATTGAGGTGTCAAATGCCGGTGGTCTTTGAAGGGGGTCCTCGAAGTTGGTGGGGGCAATAGCTCAGTAGTGGCTTATATGCAGGGGTGAGGGAGACAAGGTTCTCTCTGGACTTCCTGTACGGTGTGGTGCGGTCTGATGGTCTGGATACGTGGTGATTTTCCCCTCCCTTACCTCATTACTGTTTCTATGTTGCGGTCACCCAGTTCCCGCCCACTGTGTCTATTGCTCTCTTTCCCCTCTCGCAGGACGCTGTGCAGGGCCCAGGCCATACAGTTACACCAGTAGGAGGCTCTTTGTCCCTGGCTCCACACATGAGGGGAAGTGAAACCTTTGCCTCAGACAGGGCTGACCATTTCTTCTGAAACCAGAGAGTCAGCAGTGACAGCAGGTGAGTGTACTGTGTCACTGATGTGTGTGTGAGGTGGATCAGGAGGGCAGCTGTGATGACTGTTATGTCCTGTTCCCTCCTGTTCTCCTGTGATCAGTCATGTTGAGGTTACCCTCCCCTCATCTCCCCTTCCTCTTCTCTCTCCTGTTATATGGCTGCTCTGGCCTGGGTCGAGTCAGGGGACAAGAGGATGGGGAAGGATCAGCTTGTACTCTGTTACAGTCTGTGTGAGTGAAGGAAGACCAGAAAGAACAGGATCAGGGCAATGCTGGCTCCATAGTCCTGTCCTGTGCCCAGAAACCCCCAGCCTCTCACTGCTCTCCTAAAGATGGAACCCAGAGGCCCAGAGCCCCTCCACATAATGGTGGGTGTGCATCTGTACTATGTCCTAGTCAGTGTACATGGGGAAATATATGTCATGTAAGTTTAACAAGTGTGTTCATGTATGTAATGCAGATGCCCCCAGTATGATGGTATATGTATAGTGAGGATAGATGTCCCCGGTATGATGGTATATGTACAGTGAGGATAGATACCCCCTGGTATGATGGTATATGTACAGTGAGAATAGATACCCCCCCCCCCCCCCCGGTATGATGGTGAATGCACACTGAGAATAGTTACCCCCCAGTATGATGGTATATGTACTGTGAGGATAGATACCCCCTGGTATGAAGGTATATGTACAATGAGAATAGATGTCATCGCTGCTATCATGAATGTTGATTTTTCAACGTGTTGAAAGACAACGATCAGCCGACATCGTGCAAGCCGGCTGACCGCTGTCTTCTATTACACTAAGCGATTATAAACTGTAACGGCCGATATCAGCCGAATGTGGCCGATAATTGCTTAGTGTAATAGGGGCTTTAGCAGGGATCCAGAGATTAGAAGAAATTATTGAAACAGGTTTATGGCCCAAGATTTAAGGCTATTATGCATCAAACGGGCAGGTGGAATGCTGAAGATGTTGATGAGGGCAGGCATTTCCTTCTTTCATTAGTTCCACAAATGAATCAGATTTCAGATCATCAATGTCTTCATTTTAAAAGTAGAGTACTATTTGTGATCAATGATTTAATTCATGATCCACAGTCACCACCTCGCCAACAAGGTAATTTCCAAGTCATGCCAAATGTTGATGCCCTTGGTGGATACCAGCAAGCATGTTTTAGGCCCCAGCCCAACTATTCTAACCAATTCTAATATAATCAGGGCCAGTACACCCTACCAAGGCCAATGACTTTGCATTCATGCAGTTAATTTTGTTATTTCTAAAAAAAAAAGTTAAAAAAGTTAAAGGAATGTGTTAAAAGACCCAACATTTTTTTCAAGGGTCTAGTTTAAAAAAAAAACTTTATGTGGACTAATTGTAAATGTACATTGTACATTGCTCAAGAATGAAGAACATATATATATAGTCCCTTAATTCTGGCCTGCGTTCAGCCTACATTCTTCATGTTGGCTGATTGTGGGTCTTTCCTCGTTACTGTCAGACTGCTGTAATTTCTTTCGATGGACAGATTATCATCCAGCAGCATTGCTACCACTCTTGTCTCCAGTTTAGGTGGGGGTTTTGAAACTTGGTTCCACTAAAGTGAATGATGCATGGAAAAAAACTGCACATGGACTAAAAAAATACAAAATTGATCACACATGTTACAAATCTATGCAGGATTAGTCTTTAATATATAAAGAACTGTTGGACTTGTATATGGCTAGTAGGCCCCTGACGATTAAGCAGCAGTGGGTGGGCGACCAATGGTCGGATGTACTAGCCCTAACACCTAAATTGGTGGGCAGTCTCTGAGGTGCATAGAATTTCCCAACTGTTCCTGATTCATCAGGTGTATAGAACGCCCAGGTTCCTATATAGAATAGGGGTCCGCACATATTCTAAATGCTCACAGTCTGGTACAGACGAGTCCTTGGATAGATATGCCTGGGATACCCTCTAGATTTCTTTAGAAGACCCCTATGGAGGCCTTCCTCCTTTTAGCAGATGATAATGCGATCTCTGTAAGGAGACAGAGGAGTGGGAACTGATAGGGGGACAGGATTCAAGATGACCTTTATGTGTATTATTATAATTTTTTTTAATTCTGAATTAAGTAACCTTTATATATAATAGTGCAATACACACCTCCTGAAGGCATGAAAAATTAGGTACAGTATCTAAAACATTTACCAATGATCAGAAAAGACAAGTTTATGCTAGAGAGAAACACTGACAGGGAGGAATTAGGCCCCAACCATGCGGTTAGAAAAGGAAGGGGACAGAACGAGGCTAAGCACTATACCTCCTTCCAAAAGGGAACCAGTTTGGAGCAACTTCACAACTTGTGCAGGTGACTGCTCTCTTTACCACAATTGCTGCAGAACATCAGAAAGGTGTCATGTAATGTGTATTAAACTGTATATGACATTGGGTAGCTCAATAATTTATTATCTACAGGTTTTTTTTGTTCTAAAATACTGACAACCAATGTAAAAACAAAATTAAGCTTCTGTAAATGCAGATTGAGAAAAATGACCCTCAAGTTAAAACCAAATCATACAATTGTACCGCTTTGGTATCCAAAAAAAAAAAAAACAAGCAAACTTTGTAAATAAAGAATTATTAGTGAATCTCGATGCAACAGAAAACACTCAAAAATAAGGAAGGATTATTGAACTGTAAAAGACATTACAAATATAATTTTACGATCAAGGCATGATGGTCACAGCTCTGTGTTTGACCAGGGAAACTCCTCCAGCTTATAGAGAAATGGCAAAATGGAAACTCATCTTCGAGTATGTTATGTACGCCTCACGCTGTCACAGAAAAGCCAAAAGCAGAGAAGAACTTTTTATTTTTCTACAAATCTGAATAGCAAAAAAGTTTACTTTGTTCGGTATGTTAACAGTATTACATTACTGGATGCCAAATATGCATTGCCAAGGTGTGTGTGTGTGTGTGTGTGTGTGTACAAATGTGAGGCATCAGCAATGATCAGAAGTTGGAATGAAGTCAGATGCCCATCATGTTTTATGGTGGATCCCCGCCTAGAAGAAATTAATGGTATTGAGCAGGTTTTTCTAGGTAAATATATTTTGCTTTTGCAATTAGTTTTTAATTTAATTTCAGGTTCCTTCTTAGATGCAGAATATAAACTGTGTGTGACTTTCACAGAGAAAAGCATGGACCAAATGATTAAAAAAAAAAAAAAGGAATGCTTTTTTTTCTTACATAGGTGGTTACCAGACACCAGGGTATTCTTTTATTTTGTTTCTCAATGCTAAATGCTTAAATAAGGCCATTGCAAGTCTTTTATTACTAATATTTCAGTTTTATGCAAGTAAACAATGAAAATTTAAAACTTTTTAAGTGCCACAACTATAAACTATCTATTTTGGTACTTTTTAACATTAAATGTATTTTATTATAGTCATAAGTGAAAGTAAATGTTACATTTGCACTATTTTGTTTTTAATTTTTTCTTTAATCTCTTCTAAGAATTGGTCTCATGTGTATCAGAAAGGTACCCGAGTAATAGGTATTAATACTCAAAATAGGTTAGGACAGCAACATAAAACCTTGAAGTACCTTTTTTTGGGGCTGAAAAAAACTAAAATAGACCTGTGTTCAGACAGGGTTCTGGAACTGCACAGAAACACCAACTCAGCGTCTTCTCGGCCTCACAGCCTGAACCGAGGAGCGCCAGCGCACAGTCCTGACATTCACATAATATATTGGAAAGCCACAAGTTTTTATTTTTTTTGCGGGGGGGGGGGGGGGGGGCGGGAATTAACCACTTTTGTTAAAAAAAAGTTGAATTTTTAATTTTTTAATTTATTTTATAGTGAAAACTAGAGATGAGCGAAGTTACAATGAAAATAAAGCGAAGTGCTTCATTATCTCTGCAATCTGCTTATCAGCCTGCTGCTGTTTATCTGACTGTTGCTCTTCTTCAGGTGCCTGGGAACTTCTCCCAGTTTCCCAGGACTGGATCCAGTTTTTCCAGACACTCGAGAGGAGCAGCACTAAGCTAAACAGCAGCCGGCTGATGAACAGATTGCAGAGATAACTAAGTGCTTTGCTTTATTACCGTAAATTCATTTATCTGTAGTGAAAATGACCAGATCTATTAGTTTCTGACAATACTTGTATACTTATTTATGCCCCCCCCCCCACCATGGTTGTATTTAAGTGAAGCCATTTTTATTTGGAGGGATGTGCTGAATTTTTTTTATTATTACCATTTTTGCGCAGATATGCCATTCTGATCACTTTCATACAATATTTTGTGCACGGCAAGGCGAGGAGAAGGCGTGGGGCTTTATATGCGACTGGCATGCAAGTATGTCATTCTTGATAAATGTCCCCCATAGTTTTTTAACAATATCACTCAAAACCTAAAAAAGTAAAGTAAAGATAGAGAGCTAATAACTAAATGCCAGAGATTACTTGCCAACACAATGAGAGTCAGCCGTAACATCTGTTACAGAAACCCTAAAAAAATAGCTGTCAAGCTGTATAGACCATTATTAACTGATAGAAAACACTAGAAGTCAAAGCAACCTGTTGTCAAACACAGAAGGGAGGCAGCGATTGTGGCCTATTTGCAATTGCAAATGCTCTGGCTTTGCTGGTGTCAGTTTAATAACTATACAATTCATCCAGACTGAAATGCAGCCTCACCTTATTTTGTGCCTAGAAAAAGGTGAATATACTATGTTACCCTATGAGGCACAAACTAGGAGGAAGATAAATGACAAGGTAGTCCTCACAACCTATTGCATCTGTTAGGCCATGATAGAATACTCTATGTGCAAGTTGTGGTTCTACTTTTGTTGTGTAAATCTTCACAAAAAAGACAAATGTGTCAGTACTAAAAGGCATTTTTTTTGCCTATTTAGTACAGCTTTGGTATCTCCCCCCCCCCCCCAAAAAAAAAGAGCAAGCCAAAAAGGCTTCTAGAATATTTTGTATATAAAGAATTATCTGTGAATCTCGATGCACCAGAAAACACTCAAGGAGGGATTAATTAACTGTAAAAGACATTACAAATATAATTTGACGATAGAGGCATGGAGAATTGCCAGACTGTGGCCGCAAGGACTGGGAAAGACACTTGTCGTCATGTAAACATGTGTGCTGTATTCAGGCTGACCTCCTTTTAGTGGGAAAATTCAAACATTGCTTAAAGTGGGAACCCACTGTTTGCACTTGACACAGAGGGCTTTGGCCCGAGCATAGGCCAGGGAGAAGGTGCAGATTCTTGCCTTCTGGGTATATGTCAGCTGTAACCCCCGCTCGCCTGATGGGTGCACGGAAAGGCGGGGAGGAGTGGGGCTTTATTTGCGATTTATCCTACTGCCATCCCCCTCCCCCCCCCAAAAAAAAAAAAAAAAAAAAAAAAATTTTTAAAGCCAAAAACTTTAAACAATTTGGGGCAATAGATAATGAGACACCACATTTAATTGACTGACTCTGAGTGAGTTTACTTTGACATTTAAAGATAGAGAGCTAATAACTAAAGGCCAGAGGTTGCATGCCAATACAATGAGAGTCAGTTTATGTCCAAAAAACAGCTAAGTGTGTCAGGATTTATAGACACTGTTTTCCTTGCACACTCAGAGGTAATATTGGATGAGTGTGAACAGATCATTCAGATACATCATGCTGGCATGCACTGGTTGGTGTCTCATAAATCTGGTAATGATATTGTAATTTATGATTTTTGTAGCCATAACATCTTTTACAGAAACCCTAAAAAATTGCTAATCAAGCTGTATAGACCATTATTAACTGATAGAAAAATACTAGAAGCAACCTGTTGTCAAACACAGAAGGGAGATAGCGATTGTGGCCTATTTGCAATAGCAAATACTCTGGTTTTGCTGGTGTCAATTTGAGAACTATACAATTCATCCAGACTGAAATGTGGCCTTTTGTGCCTAGAAAGAGGAGAATATACTATGTTACCCTATGAGGCACAAACTAGGAGGAAAATATATGACAAGGTAGTCCTCACAACCTATTGCATCTGTTAGGCCATGATAGAATACTCTATGTGCAAGTCGTGGTTCTACTTTTGTTGTGTAAATCGTCACAAAAAAAGACAAATGTGTCACTACTAAAAGGCATTTTTTTTTGCCTATTTTGTATGAAATAGTACAAATTGGGCTTCCTGGTACCTTTTTGGCCTTATTGATGTCTCGGAGGCCGTCTTACATCATTGCAAATTGCTCTGTTCTCCTGGCGCTCCTTATGTCTAGCAGGACGGGTATGTCAATGTAAGCTGTGCTTACTCGCCCTCTTCTGTCTCCCAGGTGCTGCTATTGTAGGTGTCAGTCATTGCACTGAAACTAAGAGCTCAGCTTCTTTCTATCATAGATGGTAACCAACTGCAGGCAGTGAATGGCTAAGTACAAGTAATTTCTGTATAATCCTCTGACACATAGAAAACAAAAAAAGAAGGGAAACGGAGGAGGGTGGGTAAGCACAGTTAGGTTAAATCCTTTCTATGCCTTTTATTAGGTATGTAGTTTTTTTTATATAAATGCTTTTTATCTTTTTTGTAGTTCAAAGCAATTATTTAATGAATTAGAATATGACTTAAAGGCTGCGAATACAGGTTTCATGTCTGCAGTGAGTGCTTACACTACAAACAAATCCATTGCAAAATCTGTTACATTTGTATGTATGGCATTTTAAGTGGATTACATTTTGAAGAATACATGTGCATAAGAATACCAATAAGCTTTCATGACATAAGAGCACCCAACCAAAGCTACGCCAGCCAAGTGGCCAGAGAAATTCATCCAGCATGTACACATTGGCCCACATTTAAAGTGTCACTGTTGTTTACATTTTTTTTTTTTTTTGCAGAAATCAATAGTACAGGCGATTTTAAGAAACGTTGTAATTGGGTTTATTAGCCGCATTTTTATCATGAAAAAGCAGTTCTCCCCCCTGTCTTCATGATTGTCTATGGAGAGGGGTTGAGGGAGATGAGGCACCAAAACAGGACAACAAAAAGTTAATTTACAGCTACATCACAGGGCTATCTCCTCTGAAGTCAGCACTGACCTCTGAATACCCTTTCACAAAGCTCCCCGCTGTGTAATCTTTTGTTCTCTGCTGCCGAGTAATTTCCCTCCTCCCCCCTCCCCTCTCCATAGAACAGACAGGGCCCGACTGATGTAAAAGTCGAGATTTTCTGATAATGAGTAGTGGATGAGAGAGAGGGAGGGGGGGGGGAACCTGGGGAAAGTCTTTTTGAATGCAGATAATGCCATATTTGTCTAATAAACCCAATTAGAAAGTTTCTTAAAATCACGTGTTCTATTGATTTCTGCAAAAAAAAAACTAAAAGACAGTGACACCTTAAGGTTTCTAAGTACCGTCTTTACACACTTATGTATATACCATGTGTATTTCAGTTCTGTGTGCCTCATGCTGCCCTAAGGGTGATAAAGAACGTGATATAGTATGTCATAATTTTGGAGAAGGATTTCGTAGAGAAATCTCTTGCCGATAAGGAGTGTCATCATGCTTTAAAAAAATAAATAAATAAACGTGTTTTTTCTTTTTCTGTTTCTCAGCCTGTGAGTATTTTTGTATCAGAATTTCTGTTACCTAGCTATTTTTAATTTTTTTTCTAACCTAGGGGTCAGAATTCAAGGTTCTAGATGAATTGGGATTCTCCTCTTGTTACTTCTCAGAGGATGAAAAGAAATCATTAAGTGTTTTTTCCCCCATCTACAGTATCTATAAATTGCAAAAAGCCTCCACCTCTAAAAAGCCAAGGGCTTTTAATGTAGGGGAGACCTCTATGTCCATGCTCCAGGCGGAGTGGAAGAAACCGGAAAAGGCTCAGGTTCTCAATAAAAAATTCAAGACAATATATGTCCTTAAGAAGAATGAGCCTAAAGATTGGATTGACCCTCCTAAGGTGGATCCGGCTATTGCTAAACTATCCAAACGTACTGTTCTACAGGCTGAGGATGGGTCAAACCTCAAGAACCCTATGGATAGGAGAATTGAGGCCTTCGAAAGAGCCTATACCGCGGCATCTGCCCTGGGACATTCCAGTTGGCATACATTTCCCCCCCCCCCCCCATCTAAAGGATTCAGAGGGTCTGGACCAAGCACCAGTGATTATCATCCCCTCATTCAGAGATCCCGGTTCACCCTTCTCATGACCATGAGCAAGGCAGAATTCTGGAGACTTCCAATTTGTCCAGATTTGATATCTCAGGGCGGCCATCTATCTCAGGATCTCTCCAGCCTAAGCCAGGCAGCCTGGAGACTGCACTCTTTCACATGCCCATAGAGATGCAACCAATAAATCTGTTATGCTCGCATATGGAGGATTTTTCAGAATTGGTGTCTCAAGAAACAGATTGATTAATTAAAGCCATCTCTTTCCTAACTCCTTGAATGTTTCCAGGAGGCTTTTGACAAGGGTCAAATTCAATTAAAGTTCAGATCGCAGCTATTTTTGCTCATCTAAATACTAGACTTCTACAGATTCTGGAAGTTAAACAATTTGTTAAATCCATAACAAGGCTAAGACCTAGTGTCATCAGACTGGTAAACACCTGGGACCTCTCCTAAGTCCTTAGGCGACTGTGCTGTGCCCTCTTCGAACCCTTGAAGGAAGTGGACTTTAAATTTTTCACCTTCAAGATTGTATTCCTGGTGGCCATTACCTCTAATAGAGTGGGGGCCATATGAGAAACAGATCACTGATCTCAAGGAGACCAGCCAAAGATAAGAGGGTGGGGGAACTTCAAAGCTTTGGGTATGTTCCTCCTTATATTGTTTTTTTCCGAGGATAAAATCATCCTTAGATTCCTTCTAGGTTTTCTTCCTAAAGTGGCTTCATTTGAGAACATCAATCAGCTTGTGTTGCTCCTAGTTTTTACTTCAACAGATCACAGTCAGGAAGGAGTGCATTTTACCCTATTGGATGTTGCCAGAAGCCAAAGACTATATCTGGACAGAGTAAAGCCTTTTTGAAAAGAAGAAAATCTTCTGGTTTTGTTTCAAGGGGAAAAACAGGGGAAAAAAGCCTCCAAACTTTCTATTTCCAGATGGATCGTGATTCCATTGGACTATACTATACGTCTGCTGACCTTCCATCTGCAGTTTACTTGAGCACATTCAGCAAGAGCCATCGCTACCAGCTGGGATAAAAGAACCTTAGTACCTCTTCAACATATTTGCCAGTCTGCTACCTGGTCATCCCAGTCAACCTTTCTTAAGTATTATAGACTTGATTCCATTATTTCTGCCAGGATGGCCTTTGCTAGGTCCTTCATTAATGTCGCTGTGCAGGGAAGCCCTCCCAATGGGGACAATACTTGCTAGTTCCCCATATGTTGTGATGCCAATGGGACGAAAGGGAAGCTAAAATTATTAAGTTAATTTGTTTTCCCTAAGACCCATTGGCATCGCAAGGCTCCATCCCCTTTGTTTTGTTACTTGATTATTAGACTGTGGAGGTTGGGAGACGGGCTCATTATATACTTCCTGTAGGAGGGGATTAAAACTTGTGTTAATTACTTTCATTAGATATTTTTTCGTCCCAGGGGCGGTTATATCCCATATGTTGTGATGCCAATGGGTCTTAGGGAAAACAAATTAACTTAATGATTTTAGCTTCCCCCACTAAGGAGCTTTGGTTGAAAGAAGCTAAAAAGACTCAGAAATATGTTGTATTAGAACAAGGAAAAATAAGCGGAGATATATCATCTTACATGGTAAGCTTGGTCAGTTCTGGAGGAATAGTGTGTGTGTGTGTGTGCGTGGGGGGGGGGGGGGGGGTGGATTGGGTGTCTCTTGCTCTCCTCTTTTTTTGCCAGTGGTGGTTGGTTGGGGGTTATATAGGGTATGAATGATTGGGATCAGTGTTGTGTAATTTGTATACTTTTTTTATATGCTGGTAAAGTATTTTGTTATAATGGAAAATTTTAATAAAATAAAAAAGAGGGCAGACGGGCATTTTTTTAAATAAATGTGTTTTAAAAGGGTTAAATGAGTTCGGGCCACTGATCTCACACTGCCAACACACAGAGAGTGATATCAAAAATAATTTGACCCTGTGAATAAGAAACTGCTAAATAAAAAAACAACTTCTGCATCGTACAGATCAGGCACATTGTTATTGGGGGATCCGATGTGGGAATCAACTGCTAACAGAGACTGTTTACAGAGCCAATGGCTGCAGTGTAATCTCGGCAATGGTTATAATCAATCCATGGGGGTACTTGGCTGGTGCATCTTATCACATGGGGGCCCTTGGTTTCAAAAGGTTGAGAAACACTGCTCTAGACTGAACAGACTAGAATACAGAGTCCAGAGTGACGACCACCTAATAACTCCACTCTAGTCTCAACCATTCCTAGCTGAGCACTGCGACCCTTAATTCCTCACAGAAGGCTTCCCAGGGCCCCTGCTCTCATAGAGCACTTCCCGGAGTCCCCGCTCTCATAGAGCACTCCCCGGGGTCCCACAATGCTTCCCATGGTCCCTGTCTCATAGAACACTGCTTCCCATGGCTCCTGTTCTCATAGAGCACTGCTTCCTATGGCCCCGTCTCATAGAGCACTGCTTCCCATGGCCCCCTCTCATACAGCACTGCTTCCCATGGCCCCCTCTCATAGAGCACTGCTTCCCATAGCCCCCCTCTCATAGAGCACTGATCCCATGGCCCCCTGTCTCATAGAGCACTGCTTCCCATGGCCCCCTCTCATAGAGCACTGATCCCATGGCCCCCTGTCTCATAGAGCACTGATCCCATGGCCCCCTGTCTCATAGAGCACTGCTTCCCATGGCCCCCTCTCATAGAGCACTGATCCCATGGCCCCCTGTCTCATAGAGCACTGCTTCCCATGGCCCCCTCTCATAGAGCACTGCTTCCCATGGCCCCCTCTCATAGAGCACTGCTTCCCATGGCCCTGTCTCATACAGCACTGCTTCCCATGGCTCCCTGTCTCATAGAGCACTGCTTCCCATGGCCCCCTGTCTCATAGAGCATTGCTTCCCATGGCCCCCCTCTCACAGAGCACTGCTTCCCATAGGCCCTGTCTCATAGAGCACTGCTTCCCCCGGCTCCCTATCTCATACAGCACTGCTTCCCATGGCCCCCCTCTCATACAGCACTGCTTCCCATGGCCCCCCTCTCATACAGCACTGCTTCCCATGGCTCCCTGTCTCATATAGCACTGCTTCCCATGGCCCCCCTCTCATAGAGCACTGCTTCCCATGGCCCCCCTCTCATAGAGCACTGCTTCCCATGGCCCCCCTCTCATAGAGCACTGCTTCCCTCGGCTCCCTATCTCATACAGCACTGCTTCCCATAGCTCCCTGTCTCATAGAGCACTGCTTCCCATGGCTCCCTGTCTCATAGAGCACTGCTTCCCATGGCTCCCTGTCTCATACAGCACTGCTTTCCATGGCTCCCTGTCTCATACAGCACTGCTTCCCATGGCTCCCTGTCTCATACAGCACTGCTTCCCATGGCTCCCTGTCTCATACAGCACTGCTTCCTATGGCCCTGTCTCATAGAGCACTGCTTCCCATGGCCCCCTCTCATACAGCACTGCTTCCCATGGCCCCCTCTCATAGAGCACTGCTTCCCATAGCCCCCCTCTCATAGAGCACTGATCCCATGGCCCCCCGTCTCATACAGCACTGCTTCCCATGGCCCCCTCTCATAGAGCATTGCTTCCCATGGCCCCCCGTCTCATAGAGCATTGCTTCCCATGGCCCCCCTCTCACAGAGCACTGCTTCCCATAGGCCCTGTCTCATACAGCACTGCTTCCCATGGCCCCCTGTCTCATAGAGCACTGCTTCCCATGGCCCCCTGTCTCATACAGCACTGCTTCCCATGGCCCCCTGTCTCATACAGCACTGCTTCCCATGGCTCCCTGTCTCATACAGCACTGCTTCCCATAGCTTCCCCTCTCATACAGCACTGCTTCCCATGGCCCCCTCTCATAGAGCACTGCTTCCCATGGCCCCCTCTCATAGAGCACTGCTTCCCATGGCTCCCTGTCTCATACAGCACTGCTTCCCATGGCTCCCTGTCTCATACAGCACTGCTTCCCATGGCCCCCTCTCATAGAGCACTGCTTCCCATGGCCCCCTGTCTCACAGAGCACTGCTTCCCATGCCCCCCTGTCTCACAGAGCACTGCTTCCCATGCCCCCCTGTCTCACAGAGCACTGCTTCCCCCGCCCCCCTGTCTCACAGAGCACTGCTTCCCCCGGCTCCCTATCTCATACAGCACGGCTTCCCATGGCTCCCTGTCTCATAGAGCACTGCTTTCCATGGCTCCCTGTCTCACAGAGCACTGCTTCCCATGGCCCCCTGTCTCACAGAGCACTGCTTCCCATGGCTCAGTCTCACAGAGCACTGCTTCCCATGGCTCCCTGTCTCATAGAGCACTGCTTCCCATGGCTCCACCTCATAGAGCACTGCTTCCCATGGCTCCCTGTCTCACAGAGCACTGCTTCCCATGGCTCCCTGTCTCATAGAGCACTGCTTCCCATGGCTCCCTGTCTCACAGAGCACTGCTTCCTATGGCCCCGTCTCATAGAGCACTGCTTCCCATGGCTCCCTGTCTCATAGAGCACTGCTTCCCATGGCTCCCTGTCTCATAGAGCACTGCTTCCCATGGCCCCCCTCTCATAGAGCACTGCTTCCCATGGCCCCCCTCTCATAGAGCACTGCTTCCCATGGCTCCCTGTCTCATAGAGCACTGCTTCCCATGGCTCCCTGTCTCATAGAGCAATGCTTCCCATGGCTCCCTGTCTCATAGAGCAATGCTTCCCATGGCTCCCTGTCTCACAGAGCACTGCTTCCCATGGCTCCCTGTCTCATAGAGCACTGCTTCCCATGGCTCCCTGTCTCACAGAGCACTGCTTCCCATGGCTCCCTGTCTCACAGAGCACTGCTTCCCACAGTCCTGTCCCTCACAGACTCCTCCTCATGACTTAGTGCTGTTCTCCCCTCATTGTCTCTCAGCACTATAGTAATCCCCTATTCCTCCTGGCCACTTTTCTTTCCTTCCATAGAGCTGCAGTAGGAATCATCCCCCTCAGCATCCAGCCCGGTCATGTGACCTCGGAGCCATGTAGCTGCGGGTCTATTATAGATAATACACAGCTAATAACCCCCTGACGCCGATGCGGACAGCTCCATTATGGGACCGTGCTACATAGCAGCTCTGTACAATACTGCATTTCCATAAGAGACGCAAAGGCGTTTTCACTTTACGGCGCACGTAGCGTGAGCCCACGTGATTCACCCCCTCGCGCAGGCGCTCTCGTCCTCTTCCTGGAGCGCCGTGCGTGATACAGCCGAGCCCCCTCGCGTGGGGACGCACTCCCATTTCGCGCCGTTGTTACGTCCTTCCGCGTGACGTGATTCTCGGAGCTGAGTGTGAATCCTCTGCCGCCTCAGAGTGTCCTCCATATCGCCGCCATCATGTCTTCAGGTAGGGAGCCGGCGGCAGGCCATGTCTATGGGGCCTGGTGCTCGGGGATGTGAGGTGACGCAGCACGTACTGGCGGCCGGTGTGGGGAGTCGGGGCCTCTATATGCTGCTTATACGGTAGTGGTGTCTGCCTATAGCTCGGTGGGCCGCGGCCTTCTATAGCACGGGCACCATACAGTGTCTGCGTATCCATTACAATCCATTCCGCCTCAATGTATGGTAAGCCCAGGGCTCCTGCACTGACCCAACCCTCCCCCCCCCCCTAGGGCTCCTGCACTGACCCCCCCCCCCCCTAGGGCTCCTGCACTGACCCCCCCCCCCCCTAGGGCTCCTGCACTGACCCAACCCTCCCCCACCACCCTGGGCTCCTGCACTGACCCAACCCTCCCCCACCACCCTGGGCTCCTGCACTGACCCAACCCTCCCCCCCCCCAGGGCTCCTGCACTGACCCAACCCCCCCCCCCCAGGGCTCCTGCACTGACCCAACCCTCCCCCCCCCCCCTGGGCTCCTGCACTGACCCAACCCTCCCCCCCCCCCCCCAGGGCTCCTGCACTGACCCAACCCCCCCCCCCCCCCCCAGGGCTCCTGCACTGACCCCCCCCCCCCCAGGGCTCCTGCACTGACCCAACCCCCCCCCCCCCCCCAGGGCTCCTGCACTGACCCACCCCCCCCCCCCCCAGGGCTCCTGCACCGACCCAACCCCCCCCCCCCCCCCAGGGCTCCTGCACTGAACCAACCCCCCCCCCCAGGGCTCCTGCACTGACCCCCCCCCCCCCCCAGGGCTCCTGCACTGACCCCCCCCCCCAGGGCTCCTGCACTGACCCCCCCCCCCCCCAGGGCTCCTGCACTGACCCCCCCCCCCACCCCCCCCCAGGGCTCCTGCACTGACCCCCCCCCCCAGGGCTCCTGCACTGACCCAACCCCCCCCCCCCCAGGGCTCCTGCACTGACCCAACCCCCCCCCCCCCCAGGGCTCCTGCACTGACCCAACCCCCCCCCCCCCCCCCCAGGGCTCCTGCACTGACCCAACCCCCCCCCCCCCCCAGGGCTCCTGCACTGACCCCCTCCCCCCCCCCCCCCAGGGCTCCTGCACTGACCCCCTCCCCCCCCCCCCCCCAGGGCTCCTGCACTGACCCCCCCCCCCCCCCCCCCCCAGGGCTCCTGCACTGATATGAATATATTATCAATAAAAGCTAAAGATCATGGCGAAAAAAATGGTGCCCCAAACAGCCCTGTAGGTTGAAAAATAAAAGTGGTATAAAAGTCACAATAATTCTTTGCAAATAAAACAATATTACGGTTAAAGGAGTAAAATGTTAAAAACACTGAAAATATGTATTTTCGTTCTGTTTGGACTCAACTATAGAATAAACATACCGTGTCAGCTTTACCGTAAAGCGCATTACACAGAAACCCCCCAAAAATTATAAAATTATAATTTTTAAAATTATACCCCATAAATATATTTGGGGTTCCGTCATGCATTCTGGTGAATTAAAAAGTACACTTGTTTGTACAAAAAAACTAGCTTTTACGTGGCCCTGTAGATGGAAAAATAAAAGCACTATAGCTCTTAGAAGGCAAGGAGGAAAAAAATAAAACGCAAAAACATAAAAATTGGGGCGGTGGTATCCCCTTTAGGACCATGCAAATGTTCATTTTTGCGCTTTAGTTTTTTCCTTCTCGCGTTTAAAAGACCGTAGCGCTTCCTTTTTTTTTACCTACAGGCCCACACGAACCCTTATTTTTTGCACCACTGTACTGTGCAATGGCAGGCTTAATATTTCCTTAAAATATGCTGCAAAACTGGAAAAAAAATATTTGTGCAGTGAAATTGAAAATACAATTTATTTTTTTTGGGGGGGGGGGAGGGGTTTGTGTTTACACCGTTTGTCCTATGGTAAAACCGACATGTTATCTATGTTCCTCAAGTTAGTACAATTATGATATGTAAAAATTAAATAAAAATTCTCACCGCCTGATGAGCGAACTTAACGTGAAAAGGGAAAGCTATGTTGGCTCTGCAATTTGTTAAGCGAATGAGCGAATTTACAGTATAAACAAAGCGAATCAAAAATGTTAGCTCTGCAATCTGCTTATCAGCCTTATAAGTCTGTTCTGCTCCACCCTGGGTGCCTGGAAAAGCTGGATACAGTCCTGGGAGAAGTTTCCCAGTACTGGATCCAGCTTTTCCAGGCACCTGGGGTGCAGCGGCATGGACTTTAAAAGCAGACAGGTGATTGCCGAGCTAACAGTGATTTGCTTTTATACTGTAAATTCGCTCATCTCTACTAGTGAGAATATTCAGTTAATTTCTGACATAGTAGTGGGAGATTTATCAAGCAGTTCTACAGTTCGGACTCATACTCAAGTCTGTGTCAGTTTTTACCGTCTTGAAACAGATCAGGAAGCTTCAGGAAACATCGATATTTCCTGACCGTAAAAACGGAAAGAAAAAAAGGTCCTATTTGTGAGCTGCGTGGCTGCAACCCTGCACTCCTGCAGAGAAGGGTGAGAGTATCTGCAATACATGAGTGATGTCACTGGTGTGCTGCACTGTGGGGGAAGAGGGGGCTGGGGGTATAATGCTGCCTTCGGCCAGTGTGAGGGAGTCAATGGCCTCGCCCTGTCAATCACAGCACCGCTATTGACTGTATCTGGAGTGCACACAGTTAAATGGCCAGGTGCAGCACCGGGTTGCACTTGCCTGAGTGGGGATATCAGGATTTTCCTGATAATCCGGATAAATCTCATGGACGTGTACATGCGGCCTAAGAATGTGTTTTTTTGGCTATGGGCAACAAGGGACATTCCTATTGTAAGACTGCTTGATAGATCTCCCTCATACTGTGTGGGTTTTTTTTCTCTGCAGGATTCCAAAGCACAGGTGGCAGTCTGACATACATATATATTGCAGTACACTGAATAAGCAAATATATATGTGTGAAAAAGTTTTAAATATAAAATAAATTCTTTGTTCATTATTAATGTGTCTGTTTTCTGGGCAGCCTGAAGGCTGCATCCAACTTCTTCAGCCACCAGTAATCAAATGACGCGAGTTTGCGTTCGGACAAACCTCAACATACTCAAAGTTAGCGCAACTCTGCTGGCCATCTGCAGAGTTACTGATCATGGTGTGTCGGCACACTGCACCCCACTGACCTGTTTATTATCCACCCCATAAAGCCTTAGTGTCTTTTGCAGTCCTCAGACATGAAAGTTACTGATCACATTGGAACATCTGTCTTGTTTGCTTCATAGATTATAATTAAGCGTACAATGCCTGATTTGATTGACAGCCAGGCAATTCCCGACTCTCGAGTGAGACCTAGTGCTATCAATAACTTGTCACGTGTGTGAGGATGTCAAAGGTTACTGCAAGTGACGCTAAGCCTTTTAAGTTTTTCCTTAAAGAGGTTGACTGTGTGTTCTCTTGATGCTATAAAACATTTGTAACATTTAGTGATTGTTTCCCTCCTGTTTTTAGATCCTGGCAGTTACGGAGGACAAAATCAAGGGTATGTATTTATATAGCACCATATTCGCTTTAACAGTTTTCTCCTTTGATCTAAAACACTGCTAATGAGTATTTGTAACAAATGTATCAGCCTAACTTATAGGGTTTAATCACACTTTACGTAAAACATGGATGGGGCAAACTTGTAGTGGACTCTATCCCCACATTGCGTCATTAGTATTCTGCCAGGAGGGTGGAAATGTTTGAATATTTGCTGCACTGTAATGAAGCAGCCGTGCGGTTGTGAAGATTCAACTACTTTCTTCCCTCCTGGCATGATGCCACCACTACTTGCCTTCCTCGTCTGTGCTGTCCGTGTTTCATGGAGCGTGGGAATAGGTCCATATGTGTCTAAAAGGTTTGACTTCTGTGAAAAGTAAGTCTCAAGGCCTCATTCACACGTTCAGTAATTTTACAGGTCCGCTATTATTACTCAGTGAGCGTAAAAAAGATCAGTGATTGCATCCATAGTGCATCTGCTAAAATTGGACAATTTTAGTTAATAAAGTTAGACTAGTAAAAAAAATAGTTTTCCCATATTTAATCTGGTTTTCACAGCAAAAAACATTAATCCAAGAGACTCCTATTAGCTAATCTGTACTACCATTGCAGTCTGCACTAGGACACTGTGGATCTGCAAAAAAGTGGAATGTGGAAATAGACACTAAGTTGACCCGTGATTCCGACTCCCCAATCATGGACAACTTTGTGGGATGTGTGAATAAGGCCTAAAGCTAGTGCTTTTTGTTTTTTTTTAATGCTTATGTGGGTGTTTTCTCCCCTTTTGTTTTCTTTCCAGTCTGTTTTTTTTTCCCTAAATGCAGTGTTGTGTAGATTTTTTTTTTGTCAAGCGTCTGGAGGAAAAATCTTAGATTGCAGTGTGGTATTTCTGAGGAAGTAGTTCCTGCTGCACTGTAAGAATTGGTGCTTTTAGGAAGGGGTTTTGAGCTGCACTGTAGTATGTGGGGCTGCAGGGCAATATTTTTCGTGTTATGGTGGGACTAGGTTTGCAGAATTAGGGTACGTGTACACTACGGAATGAACACCGCTTGGGTGTTCATTCTTTGGATGGAATCCGCCTGTGCATAGAATGGAGTCTGACACGGGCGGAGACGCGTGCCTCAGTCCCCGAGCGGGTGCGAGCTGCGTAATGCATGACAGGTTATCCGTTGCCATTCCGTAGTGTGGACGTACCCTTATTAAGCAGTATTACACTAAGGCCTCATTCACACGTTTGTAGTGTAGTCCTTAATTGTGTACTCGCAATTGCAGACTATACTATGGATATGCTTCCTCAGTTTTCCGCATTATATAGAAGACGGTGATCTTCTTTTTTTAGCACTGATCACAGCCGTGTACAGACTTGTGAACAGGGCCATTGAAATGCATGGGTCCTGATTTCTGTCCTCAATTTTAGACAGAAATGCGGTTGTGTGAATAAGGCCTAAGAAATCTCTGCAACCAATATGAAAATATAGAAAACACGGTGAACAGTGTAAAAACTAAGCCCACCATTTTTAAAATTGTATAAATATATTAAAGAATATATTTTCTGTTTTTGCAGCTATACTCCATATGGAAATCCAGGCGGACAAAGTGCTGCACCAACCCCACAGGTAGGCGGGTATAATGTAACTGGTAAAGGTAAGCCAGGTTCATACCATCTGGACGGTAAATTGGGAAGGGGAAGGTTAAGCCCCAACCAGAGAGATCTTGCTGCAGCTTCTCACTCCCAGAAAATAGTGATTGTGTCGTCGGTCAGGGTTTAGTTGGGAGAGCCCCATACACCTTATGCCAATGGCCGAGTCAGCCATGACCAACTGGTACGGCTGCCTAAAGTGTTAGGTTTATGGGGACTGTAAGCCATGTGTGCTGTCCTTCCCCCAAGAAACTTGACATTCTAAGACACATTAAGTTCATTTAACCGATTAGCACAGCCTTGCTCTGTTAATGGTAAAACTTGTGATGCCATCATTTTACTTTCTGATTTAAATATAATTGTCTTTTACTCAGGACTATTCTGCATATGGACAAGCACCAGAGGCATCGTCATATGGGCAGAGCTACGGAGCTTACAATGCTGGCTATGGGCAAAGTCAGCCAGGTAGGTGGTTACACACTGGTGGTAAATTTATGTTTACTGTTATTATATTGCATTAACACTTTAAAGGGGTTTTCCTGTGTTAGCAAACATTTTCTATATGGCAAAAGGGTACACAGCATTTCAGCCGAAGGAGGCTGGTGGCGTGAGGATATTGGGAAGGCAGGACTGTGAGGGCACGGAAATAGGTATTGTTACTGATTTTTATTTTTTACTTTCATGGGATTTAACCACTTAAGGACGTATGCCGTACGGGTACAGCATACGTCTGCAAGAGGAGTTCAGAGGGGGGGGGGCATGCCGTGATCCCGCTCTGGACTGCCGTGATCCCGATTGCTATCTGCAGCACTGGACCGCGGCTATTAGCAAGAGCGGGCAATCGCTGCTCTCGCTAATTAAGACCGTTAGATGCAGCTGTCAAACATGACAGCTGCATCTAACTGTCTTCTCTGCAGCCTTCCCTGGGATCTAGTGGCGGGATCCCCCCCCCCCCTTGCTCATCCCAGCTCTGTATTCTATTGCCTTGGTCTGCAGCAGGCCAAAGCAATAGAGCACCAATCTCATGGATCGGTGCTGTAAAATACAGCGACACTGACACTGAAGTCCCAATAACCCTAACCCCAGGGGGGGGGGGGGGGAAATAACCCTAACCCCAGGGGGGGGGGGGGGGGGGAATAACCCTAACCCCAGGGGGGGGGGGGGGGGGGAATAACCCTAACCCCAGGGGGGGGGGGGGGGGGGGAATAACCCTAACCCCAGGGGGGGGGGGGGGGGGAATAACCCTAACCCCAGGGGGGGGGGGGGGGGGGGGGGGAATAACCCTAACCCCGGGGGGGGGGGGGGGGGAAATAACCCTAACCCCGGGGGGGGGGGGGGGAATAACCCTAACCCCGGGGGGGGGGGGGGGGGGGAAATAACCCTAACCCCGGGGGGGGGGGGAAATAACCCTAACCCCGGGGGGGGGGGGGAAATAACCCTAACCCCGGGGGGGGGGGGGGGGGAAATAACCCTAACCCCGGGGGGGGGAATAACCCTAACCCCAGGGGGGGATTCCAATTACTGTAAAAGTGAGGGAAAAAAGGGTTTTCATTAGTAAAAAGCCCCCTCCCCTAATAAAGGTCTGAATGGCCCCCCCCCCCCCCCCTTTTCCCATTTTATGAATAAAATCAAACATGTTTGGTATTGCCTTGTGCGTAATCACGTAAAGTATTAATTTATCATCTTCCTGATCTCGCACGGTAAACGGCATAAGCGCAAAGACCCGTCAAAGTGCAAAATTGCGCATTTTTGGTTCTATCAAAACCAGAAAAATTGAAATGAAAAGCGATCAATAAATCGCATATGCACAATCAAGGTACCTATAGAAAGAACAGATCGTGGTGCAATAAATGACACCTCAATCAGCCCCATAGACCAAAGGATAAAAGCGCTATAAGCCTGGGAATGGAGCAATTTTAAGGAACCGTTTTTTTCTGTAGAAGGTTTTATTTTTTTTTAAAAGCCATCACATATAATATAAAAGTTAGGCAAGTTGCTTATCGTTTTAACTGTACCGACTTGTGGAACATATATAACATGTCAGTTTTTCTATAGAAAAATAGAATTGCGTTTTTTCAATTTCACCGCGCATATAATTTTTTAATGGTTTCGCAGCATATTTTATGCAAAAATTAAGTCTGCCATTGCAAAGTACAATAAGTGACGCATAAAAGGGGCGTTTGTGGGTTTCTAGGTGAAAAAGTGCTATTGCCTTTTAAACACAAGGAGGAAAATGAAAACGAAAATTGGCTCCGTCCTTAAGAGGTTAAATAGGCAAAAGAGCTTCCTTCTGTACTCACAAGGCTGTTTTCCCACCTACACCCCGTCTCCAAACACACTTATCTGTTCATTACTAGGGGGGCCAGCTATCTTTTGCTGAATCCCCTGTTCTTACTTCTGGTCATTAAAATTGCTATCATTCTTAAAGTTGATTTATTGACAACAGACAGTAGAGCTCATAATAGTGACACCTAATGGCCAACGTTATAACTTTGAATTTCACACAATTTTTTTTTAAATTAAGTGAATTACAAATATCCTAGGTATTGGTCCCTCTGTCAGAATATGCAAAGTTTTTTTGTGACAGTGTTCATTTAAGTTTTATGATCATAGTACAGATGTTCGAAAAAAAATCTGATATATGTAATGTGTACGTGACAGGATGTTTGCCCTTTGTGATCACAGGAAAAGATAGTGCAACCCATTGAACCATTCAGTGCTACTCTGGTCTCTGCACTGTGTTGGATTTTCAGATAAATTTGCCTTTAGTAGTCAGATCTGTATATCGTAAGACTGTATTCTGTTGCAGTTGAATCAGGTTTCATTTTCTATAGCAGTCCTGTTCAGAGCACACTTTTTTACTTTTTGATGCAGTAAAATAAACTTTATTCCTTTTGCAGCATTACACCACAGTGTTAGTCCTTTGATTCCTTCCACACATCTATAATGTCATATTGGCTAACTGCAGCTCCCTCCAGTGAGCTCTGCATACACCTTCCATTTAACTGTATTGTACATCTTTACCTTATACACTCTCCATAGTCTTGGTTGCTGACAGACAGATTTCTATCATGTAATAATCCCCTGTAGATTAAATTGCAACAACATTTTGGCCCCTTGACATGTTTGACTGTCCCGCATGACTCTGGGTTTTGTATGATAAACTAAATTTTGACCTCAAACTTACAAACTGATTAAAATTATACTTTATTTTCAGCTTATGGCCAGTCTTCTAATGTGCCCTATGGGAGTCAGCAATCTTATGGTAGTTATGGACAGACATCCGAATCACAAGCAGGAGGGTAAGATTTTTAATAAATTTAAACACATAATTTTGTACGGAACATTATTACATCGGACAGAGGCGAGGCCAGTGATTGGCTGAGCAGGCTGTCACTGCCTAGGCGAGTATATCTTAGAGATGGCAATGGGATGGAGAGCGTGGAGAGTTAAGAATAGGATGCTTATTATGTTGTATATTAGGGCAGCATTATAGAAGAAGTCTTACGATGTCGGAGTACCCTTTTAAGGGTTTTGCGACTACTCAGCCTAAAGAATAACTGCACCCTCCTAAGTAATGTACGTATGTTAATCACAAAATATCAAATTATATGACCTACACAGCAATCAACACTACACCGAAGTAATGAAATTTTTTTCTGTAAAACAAATTCCTTGGCCTATGTACTGCCTTTTACTATGACTACTATGTGATTGCACATAGCACTTTATTTGTTTGTAGTATAGACAATAGATGGAGCCAGACTACTTCATATCATCTGCTCTGTACTAGTATCAGGTTCCTTTTTTCTTGTCTGTAGTGTTACCAGTGATGCATGTATTTTATAGTAATTTTCAGTTTATAATGTACAATAAAAAATATTCTTTCATTTCTTTGGTGTAGTGTTGGGCATATAACTGGATATTGTGACTAGCTAAACTTGTGTGGAGCATCGTTGTATGTGCTTAGAAACGTTCCCATTTGAAAGCAAAACCTTACCTTTTATTGCAGTAAAGATACTTGTGCTAATACTTGTCTTAATCTGTCAATTTTTTAATGCAGAGCCGTAGGTTCATCCCATGAAAACCCTCCTGGTAACAGCAGACCATCTTATCAGCAGCCTCAAGATTCTTATGAGCAACAAGACTATGGGCAGAAGCCAAGGTCTGGCTATGGACAACCACAGAGTCAAGGATCCTATGAGTCCTCAGGATATAGTGGACAGCAGCAGTCGTCCTACTCCTCTAGGAAAGAGGGATATAGCCAGTCCTCTCAAGGTGATGTACACTTGTTAATCATTTAGGTATAAGTATCTCAAAGTAATAGCATGTCACTAGCATTAGTTTTGTAGGAAATGACGGCAACGTTGTTGTAGTGCTGTTTTTCTTTTTTTTTTTTAGTTTTTCCTCCGCTATGGCCATTGAGTGCTTTGCAGGAAACGGGGGAAAAAAACAAGACTAGTAAAGGGGCTTCAGCATGTGTTTTATTCATTTTAATATATATTTTTTCTTACATAGATGATGACCGTCGGGATTACGGCAGATATGGTGGTGATCGAGGATTTGGTGGGTCCCAAAGTTTTGGTGGTGGCAGGGGCCGCGGTGGCTTTGACTCTGATAGAAATGCTGGGATGAGGTTAGTACAAATCAAATTCTTTTTTGTAATTTATGGAGTTATAAAAATGTAATAATTGCAGTCATGCATTCATTTTATTGTGCTTAAAGGGCTTATCCTGAGGATAGGCCATCAGTACACTGCAACAACAGAAGTCTCCAATATCAGATCGCCCCCACTGACTAGCTGTTCGTGTGAGCGTACTGTGAGCAGAGCTAGAAGCAAAAGGCTTTATTCATTGTAGTGTCCCTGCTGAATTCAAGTGAACGTGAGCTGAGCTGCAGTTACTGGGCACAGCCACTACACACAGAACAGAGCTGTCTATGCCAGAGCAGCTGATCTGCAGGGGAGTGGCAGGTGGTCATATCCCACCAAACTCAAATTTGGTTGACTAATTTTGAGTATAGCCATCGCGAAAATCCCTTAAAATGAAAATATTTAAAATATTTATTTAGCAAATAGTTAATTTTTGTGACCAAGTTTGCATACCAATGGCAATTAAGTTCGAGCTCATCAGAGTTCTCTGTGAAAGAGCATAATCTGCACTATTTTCCCATTGATTTCAGGGGATTCCATGCAGTGCTTAGACAGTGTTTACCTCAGCACCAATAGTCGATGGTGAGCATGGTAGCCTAAGGCCAGTTTCATGCAGACATATTTTGTCTGCTAGTCTGCTAATCTGAATCATGGGAATCATTACCGTGGTTTCACACCACCGCCAGAAAAACCATCATAGGTGACACATGGCTATTTCTTATCAGTCCGTTTTTGGCATTCCCCCCCCCCCCCCCCCCCTATGGTACATTCCTTGTATCGCTCACTGTTGGCTAAAATGAAGAATCCATTGCACTACTTTCCTATTCAGTGGAATTGTAATACACACACACAGTTCCACAGAAAAGAGGAGAAATCGTGACAACAGACCTAAAGAGACATCCAAAACCAAATGGCTTAAGAGATTGCTGGACATCAGAGGTTAACCCCTGCTGAACCCACATACACTAAGGCCCAGATTTATCAAGCTCACATGTTTGTTTCACTACAGCAACCAATCACAGCCCATGTTTAATATCCTAATGATGTCTGGTAAAATGAAAGCTGAGCTGTAATTGGCTACTGTGGGGGGAAAAAACAGACAATTTGGGTTTTAGGCAGATAAATGTGAGCCTAAATGTTAGAAAATACACAGAATGGATTTCCTGATATTATAAATGCATATGCAGCAAGTTTCTCCAAGTGATGGCTGCCGGTATGTTAGAGGGGGTCGCCCCAGGAGCAGAAAATCCCTGACCTTTCCTTGCTCTTCAGTTCACTTTCAGGAACTTCTAGTAAGATAGGTTATTGCATTTTCCTATGGCTGTATCCATGTTTTCCCAGACTCCCTGGGGCTGCATCCAACAACTTCAGCCACCGGTATTCTTATGCTGAAACATTGGACTCAAGCATGATCGAGTTGCGCTCATCTCTATCGTGTAAAGATAGACAGTCACACTTAAAGAGGACCTGTCAACCCCAGGGACGGGGTGACTGGATCCTGAGCCCCCTATACTCACATGATCCTGCCTGGTCCCGCTTCTGGATCCGGTCGGGTCACGGAGATATCTGCGACCGAAGCCTGGCGCGAGCGCTCCTGAGATGAGTTCAACACTCATAGAGAATGACAGGAGAGTCCAGCGCTCCGTCATTCTCTATGAGCGTTGGACTCATCTCTCAGCGCGCGCGCCGGGCTGCAGCGGCTGAGATCTGCGGGATTAGGTGAGTATAGGGGGCTCTAACGGCGGGTGACAGGTTCCCTTTAAACAAGATTTTTTTAATTCTCAATACTGAGGGGTTGCCCAGGCAAATAATTTTTTTGTGATCTAAAAATAATAAATATCCAGTGGTGCTCTGCAGCTGTCAGTGACTTTCTTGTCCTCTATTGGTCTCTGCTTTTTCTGGCTTCTGTGACCTCTTGAACGCACAGAGTGCTCATTCAGTCAGTGACTGCTGCAGCCTCCGGCAGGTCTTGTGGGCGAATTTATTTTTCAGGACAACCTTCTTAGTACCACGTCTAGACTATCCCCATCTAAATTTATCGTTGCAGAACGAGTATAGAGGGGAGAGCTGGTTCACACAATTCTTTTTCTGCAAAATTAGAATGTCTAAAGGATTACTGTGTGTGTTTATGCATACGCACAGTACAGTCATTGTCAGATACTTTGATTTTACTTGGTGTAAAGTCAATAAATTACCTCTGACATTTTATTCAGTACCGGTAGCGATTGTTTTTTTATTCCTGGTCATGTGCTTGTTCTTCCATGAATCATTGGCAAGGGCATTGTATGTAAAGGTTTTTACTAATGAGTGAGAATGCTATAGAGCAGGGGTAGGGAACCTTTTCTCTCCAGCTGTTGCAGAACTACAACTCCCATCATGCCTGGACAGCCAAAGCTATAGCCGGAGAACCAAGGCTCCCCTACGCCTGCCTTAGAGGATATAAGAAATTCTTATGAATCTAAATTTTTTCCAATTTGTGTGAAGTAGTCCACAGCCTCTCTATTGAAAAGATTGGGAGATGCAAGATGCACGTATTGGTTTTAGGAACTTGAAAAATGAGTGCAAAGCAAAAAGTGAAAGAATTGTCTATGTTCAGACCTAAGCCACATTTAGTTAATATGGAAAAATTTATTAAAACACAATATTTCACGCTTGAAGTTTAACTGACTGTTATTCTTTATTACTCTTGACTTGTCATGTAGACGAGCCAAGAATTTGATCTGGTCGAGGTCTCATTTCTGAGACCCCCCTTAGAGATTTCCAGAAATATCCCGGAAAGGCGTGCCGTGTACAGGTGTACGTCGGTTTTTTGATGTAGAAAGTAACAAATTCCCCCCCCCCCCCCCACGAAGAGCCTTGATATTTTTTTATACAGTGTGTAAAACTGGTCATACAACTGATCGCTGCTGACATGTAGTCAAATCCCTTTCTACACCACACAAATAGGCTACATTGTTGCAGATCCTGTCCAAATCATTTCGATGTGCCACCATAGAGTATGATGAGATGGGCAGAGGGATTTTTGTTGAAGACGATTCATTAGTCAGTATAAATTTATAATCTCTTCTAAGGCTTTGATCACATCACAGTTGTGCTGTCCGTGGCTCATACACATTTGCAAATTGTGAAAATGGGATGCCAAAGTATGTGTCCATAAACAGGCCTAGAGCCCTGTGACTTTTAATGGTCTGAACATAGTCAGGTCATTTCCCAAATGTATACATCCATTGACTTGGGCTCAAAAACTCTGTACGTGCTTTTGAGTAAAAACACGTATACTTTTGGAAAATTCCCCTATTACTAGTTGACTACTTTCAGGCCATTAAGGCATGTACCTGTCTGTGCAGGTATACCCCTGCCTCTCTTTCACAGTTTGTTGACCAGTTTGTGATGTGAACCTCTTAAAATTTAATAAGATTAAGCTGCAGCACCACTTATAATCCGTGGACAGGTGTGGTTTTCTAAAGAAATTTTGGAATCCTGAATAACCCATTTTAAAAATAAAAAATCTAAAGTTTGACTTGCGTTAAGGTCACTTTTCTATCGTGCAAAGCCAAGTAGACCAGATCCCTGCCCCTGGTTCAGTAGTTTGAACTCCCTACAGATGGTGATATCGGCATTTTAATGTTTTTGTAAAATCAATGTTAAAATCTGATCACTGATGTAGCAGAAAAATCTGTCCCTTTATTTACTCTCCTCACCACCTGTATGTTAGGTAATTCTAAAGGAGTTGTCACTTGCATGTATACTCACCTGGGTTGAAAATTTTCGGAAACTGTTCAGGTTCAAGTGTCCGCATGACCGCTACTCTGACTGTCCTGAATCTACAGAGGCCGATCTCGCTGTCTTATATGCATTTCTCATTGGTGGCGACTTCTGGCCCCCCAAGTGTTGTAGATTCAGGACATTCACAGGAAAGCTTCTGTAGCCGCCTGAACGCCAGTGTAACTTGGAAATAATGCTGCGCCCTTGTAGAGCAATCAGCCCAGGTAAGTATACCATCAAGCTGGCTTTAGCACGGTGCTAAAATCAGAGCTATGATCCTATGAGTTAGGCCGATTCAATACAAGTATAATTTGAAGGGCCCATATTATGGCTACAGGGTCTAATTGCCTAAACTGTATCTGTCCCCTTCTATTCATTCAGTTCCTTACCATTTTCTGTGTCTCTGCTTCCTGTAAGTAAATGGAAGCTTTTTTTTTCTTTCAAATCCTGCCTGGCCTGGATTTCCTTAGAGCTGTTATGTTGCAATGTAGTTAAGTAGGTAGGTGTGTAAGTTGATCCCCTCAGAGGGTTTGTTAGCTCTATTGTAACAATGCTCAGCTATGAGTATCCATCTTTGTAGCTTTATCTGAATAAATATGGTTCCGTTTATGCACAGTAAGTAGAGATCCTATAAATGGCAAAGGAGTCAGCCCGGTGGTGTATTTAAAGGTTGCATAGATTTTCATTACAGGTGATTTATGCTTTATTTAGGACTGACCGCTGGGTATAAAGTGGTAAGGCTTTTGTGTATGTGTCTTGTATATACTCTCCAGGATATGTGAATTAAGCTCCGTGCTGAGACTGGCATATAGTTTACTCATTTATAAGGGTGAGGTCAAGGTGCCCTGCAACGTTAAAGGGGTTATCCAGTACTACAAAAACATGGCCACTTTGTTTGAGAGACAACACGACTCTCGTCTCCAGTTGCAATTAAGCTCCATTCACTTCAATAGAACTGAGTAGCAAAACCTGCACCCAAGCTGGAGACAAGAGTGGGGCTGTCTCTGGAAGTATGTATCCATGTTTTTGTAGCGCTGGATAATCCCTTTAAGGGAGAAGTCCCACTGAGGGGGGTGTGGGAAAATAGTAAACAAAATAAACTTACCCGTCCTTGTGCCTCTATAGTGCCGCTTCTGGGTCCCGCTGATGTAATTTTCGGCTGGAATCTCAATACAGCTCTTCCATCTGCAACGTCACTGCCCGGCAGTCGCTTATTGGCTGAGCGTGAAATCACTCCGGGTACGTGACATTGTAGCTGGAAGAGCTGCAGGACATCCGTGGCTGTCAACGGGACCGGTAAGTTTATTGTGTGTTGTATTTTCCTGCACCCCCTTTTCTTCCTCCCTTTTTTGAATTTCGCCGGACTTCTCCTTTAAATCGTTTTAGCATCTTTTGTTGTTTGGATTAATTTATTAATCCTGGAGATTAAAGGGGTACTCCAGCCTGGGGGCTTTTTTTTTTTTTTTTTTTAGATGGGCGGGGAGGAGGTGGCTGAGGGCAACTGCGTCCACTCACCTCCCCAGTTCCAGCGGCGGGTCCCGTATCGCAGCGCTCCGATCCCCGCTGCCCGGCCGCTTCCTGGTGTCTGACGCGGGCTCGAGACGTGACGTTTCAAGTCCGCTCAGCCAGTCAGTGACGGAGGTGGGATCCCGCCTCTGTTACTGACAGGCTGAGCGGACTTGAAACGTCACATCTCGAGCCTGTGTCAGACACCAGGAAGCAGCCGGGCAGCGGGGACCGGAGCGCTGTGATACGGGACCCGCCGCTGGAATCAGGAAAGTGAGTGGATGTCGTTACCCTCGGCCACCTCCTCCCCGGCCATCTAAAAAACAAAAGCCCCCAGGCCGGAGTACCCCTTTAATAATAAGAATGTACATGGGGTGACGGCTACACTGGACTTGACAGCTGCTTTGGGTTTCTGAGTTCAGCAGCCCTTTGTGGTAAAGGGGGGCAAAAAAATCATGTCTCCACTTTTTCCTCCGCAGCGGTGGCGACCGAGGTGACTTCAAAAATTTTGGTGGTAAGTGCCCAGAAAATAGATCCTTTCGGTGGAATTCCTGTTGCATTGAACAGGACTCCTCGACTTGTTTCAGGCCAGTAATAAATGCTCTCTTATATGTATATGCAAAGAAACATTCAAAAGGCAAATGTGTGGACTACCGCCAGGGTAAGGGCCATGAAGAAGAACCTCCAGCACTCAGACATTGCAGGTTTCTCTCACTACCTTTCTACCTAACCCGCTGGAAGCTCTCTGCCGGATCAGTCACTCATTGTATTATATAACGTAAGCTGGCCCTGATCTTAAAAAGGAGAGAAAAAAATCCTACAATATTCTATACAAGGATTCCATGGTGGTTGCTAAAACACATGCTTCCTTATTGGAACTTTACGCCATGTAAATTGGAAACATGTCACTTGCAGTGTGGAAATCCATGATTTGTGCTTTCATTTGAGTAGTCGCGTGTCCGATCTGGTTTGGAAATGTGAGGTCAAATTTGACATTTTCAGACAATAACCCAATAAGGGAACGATAAAGTATAACCACCTATAACCAGATCACAGCATCTTCGCTCAGACATATACTATTGCTATCCCTCATTCACTATGAGATTGATTCGGTGTACAGTAATCTAGTTTGCATTGTATTAAAAAAAAAAAATAATTACAATTTGCTTTAACTCGCTGAGGGAACCATTATGTGTTTATTTGCTACTAGCCAGGAGTAGTTTGTATATGCAGCCATCAGACAGAGTTACTGTCCTTTTCTGTGACGACAGCCTTTTGTTCATTATGACGTGGATAATTTTAGTTACACTTTATTCTTTTTATTCTTTTAAGTTAGTTACCCCCCTTTTTTTTTTTTTTTTTTTTTTTTTTTTTAAATCCATCCATTTTAAGCTACACGCAGAGCATAAAATAGTGGTGGTAGGCGGAATAGTGTTTATGCAAATAAACTTGCATTTAACTGTAATTCAGTTAAGATGTAATTTTTCAGTTCGCAAGCAGTTTAGCAATATCCTTTTTTTTTTACATTTTCTATGTTTAAATCGATGTTATACATGTGGCCACTAGGTGTCTCTCTTCGTTGCACATGAATACAGCTGCAGCAGATCCACATTCAGTTGCAGAGATTCCTGGGGGTGCTCACATAGTAAGGTCAGCTCTCAACATGGTTGGGGGACAGAAACTCCCGATATGCTGATAAGAGTGTTTTTCTGGTAGTATTTTGTGCAGGATTCATGTTTCCTTTGGCTACCTGAGGTATTCTGACCAAATGTTGTTCTTTTATATTTTTGTACTTTTTTGTCCCACTGTTTGGGGCATTGGAAAGGGGGAGCGGGGTGGGAAGGTGAAAATGAAACACTTGTTGTGTTTGTAAAAAAAAACTACTTTTTTTTTCAAAAAAGATCTGATTTTTTTTAAAAGTCAGCTCTCCTTTCACACAGCACCAAAACCTCTGTAACCACACAGTGACATTATACTGACTGGGTACATAACAAAGAGCATTGTCTCCTGGGAGGGTGCAGAGCTGGTAATATAAGCAAAAGTTAATTGCGCTCAGTTGATATAGAACCTGCATGATGATCAGGTGTCTTTCCCTGCGTGAGCGCACAGGGGGCTGGGACTTTGTGTTGGGTCTCTTAAAAAAAAAAAAAAAAAAAAGACCCAATATCAGCACGGAGGGAACATGGACCACAGTTTGGCTGTGTATATAACATTGATTTAAACATAAAATGTCATAAAATAAAATGAGTATATTGCAGTTGTCTTTAGATATTTTAGTTACACTGGAGAGGAGTCTCTAACATGTGTCGCCTATATTTGTTTTGAAGTTTTCTCAATACTTTGTTTTGTACTTTTTAGGATCTAGAGATTATGGTAATAAACCGGAGTCAGGTAAGGAGACTTTGCACTCAAGACATTAGGCCGAGTGTCAGGAGTGACTGGTATTTACGTTTATTCTCATTTTACAGATAGTCAGGACAATTCCGACAATAACACAATATTCGTGCAAGGTCTCGGTGAAGATGTGAATCCAGATCAAGTGGCCGACTATTTCAAGCAGATCGGTATTATAAAGGTAAGAGGGTTTACATATTGAGAACCTTTTAAATAGCTTGGCAGTCAACAAAGCTTGTCACTGTATTATTGAATGTTGTGAAATAATTTTAAAGGGGTTCTCCGGCAATTTTTTTTTCTTTCAAATAAAGGGGTGTCAAAGTTATACGGATTTACTTCAGTTTAAAAAAAACTCCAGTCTTCCAGTACTTATTAGCTGCTGTATGTCCTGCAGGAAGTGGTGTATTCTCTCCAGTCTGACAGTGCTCTCTGCTGCCACCTCTGTCCATGTCAGGAACTGTCCAGAGCAGGAGAGGTTTTCTATGGGGATTTGGTACTGGTGTGTACAGTGCTCGTCTTGGACAGAAGTGGCAGCAGAGGGCACGGTGTCAGACTGGAGAGAATACACCACTTCCTGCAGGACATACAGCAGCTGATAAGTACTGAAAGACTTGTGACCCTCCTGACAGGTATGTATAGCGCACCACACTTCCGGGTACACGGGTGGGGGTGGTGGGACACGGGGATGGGGGCCATTCACAGACAGAACATACATTAGAAAGTTATATAACTCTGTGAATAATTCTTTACCGCCGCACTACCCCTTTACATAGAGGTAAACTACAAATCTGTATAGCTTTGACACCAGTTGATCAGAATGAATAAAAGTTTTTTAGAGTACACCTTTAATTAAAGTGTTTGTCCCAGTACAGTAAGGAGAGGGTTCCCATTACAGTTTGGTCCTTTGTTGCACATATACGTCAGCGACCCTCTTGGAGAGCCACAGCTTCCATTTACTTTAATGACCTGAATGCCAGGTAGCTGATTACGTTTGGGCAGAAGAAAAAGGGCCCTTTCTCACATCAGAGGCCGGAGTCTTAGGGTCCTGATTTTTCGACAGTAAACTATCTCAAACGACCGCTACGGCAAACTCCCTGAAAACATCCACCCAATTACTTGGAACAATGGTGGTTACTTATATCGCTCTTGCGGTCATCCTGTCGTTGCTATTGCGAACGACGTCTTATTACACCGAACGATTTGCAAACGATCAACAATAAAAATAGGTCCAAATTCTGTCAAACGACTAACCATGTCTTGTTGGTCATTTTTCGATTTTTCGAACTAATCGACCCGTGGATTAGGGCCCTTAGTGTGAATGAGCCCTAAAAGATAAAGCATACCTTCACTTTTGGAGATTGGGCCGACACGGCATGAGTGCATGTTATCTCTTACTGTGGTTGAACATTGTTTTTTTTTTTTTTTTTTAGACTAATAAGAAGACTGGAAAGCCAATGATCAATCTTTACACTGACAAGGAAACTGGCAAGTCTAAGGGGGAAGCAACAGTTTCCTTTGATGACCCTCCCTCAGCTAAAGCAGCTATCGATTGGTTTGATGGTAAGTCTTTTTATTTTTTAATCTATTTTGTCTTGGCGCTTTTTTGTTTTGCCTATAATTTGTCAGCAGGTGTATTATATAGATGGATGCATCTGCATTGTGCAGCTTACTCCATGGCAGCTAAGGTGCTTTACTGTCCTTTTCACACAGGGAAAGAATTTATGGGGAGTGTTATAAAAGTTTCTTTTGCTACCCGACGGCCTGAATTTATGAGTGGAGGAAGAGGGGCTGGTGGTGGTGGAGGAGGAGGAGGAGGAGGAGGTAGACGCGGAGGTGGTAAGTATAGAAAATGTCTGAAGTTATCTTTGTAAGAACATTTGAATAGTTTACTTTAAGACTTTCCTTTTGGTGGTTGTTGTGGTGGTGGGTGGTTGATGTGGTGGTGGGTGGTTGATGTGGTGGTGGGTGGTTGTGGTTTTTCAATATAAGATTCAATATACAGTATTTGATTTGAAATATCGAACGTGTATTGTAACAGAATAAAACAATTCTTCTCATAACCTGTTCATAACTGTTCGCATTGTTTTGTTCCCTTACATTTTACAAGTCTTTATTGGTAAATGTTTCCCTTAGGTCATAGGGGTGGTGGCGGCTTTGGAGGGGGCCGCGGCTCATTCAGAGGAGGCAGTGGGGGACCGCAAGGTGGAGACTGGTTGTGCCCAAATCCGTAAGCCTTTTTTTATTTTATTTTATTTTTTTTTAATTAATTAAAACCTATATAAAACTTTGCTTCTCAGTTTGCGTGGCTAAACAATGTATCTTGGTGAATTACAGTTCTTGTGGGAACGTGAACTTTGCCAGGAGGGATTCTTGTAACCAGTGCAGTGAACCCAGACCAGAAGATTCTAGACAAGGTGGAGGTAAGTTCTTACACATGTGACTATGCTCTTATCAGCCTGTAATATATTGAATGATTTACGCTCTTGAACCGAAATTGCTTGGTATGGTTACCCATAGTTGGTAAAAATTGTTTCTCTACAGATCGTGGAAGAGGCGGGTATGGTGGAGACAGAGGTGGGTATGGTGGAGGCTACAGAGGACGTGGAAGAGGTGGTGACAGAGGCGGCTATGGAGGAAAAATGGGTGGCAGGTAAATACTGAACTGGCCTATAAATTTTCCCATTTGCCCAAGTGAAGTTCAGTTTTCCTTTTTATGGAGTCTTATTTGCCATATGTGACATCCAGTATTGAGAAGAAAGCTGAAAGCCACTCACTGTTTTGATGTGTAAATTTTATTGCATAAAGGTAAAAACAGCAGGTCCATTCGTAGCGGGCCCGGATGCCAAACACTAAATCACACAAGCCATCACAGCTGTTTCACGTGCATGCGCGCTTCGTCCGATCTGATGACGTGAAACAGCTGTGATGGCTTGTGTGATTTAGTGTTTGGCATCCGGGCCCACTACGAATGGAACTGCTATTTTTACCTTTATGAAATAAAGTTTACACATCAAAACGGTGAGTGCCCTTTCAGCTTTCTTAATACTGGATGTATTTATGGACTTCATTTATATGAAAAGGAGCACCCTGTGATGTGATTGTTTTTTGTTAATTGCAACCTCACTCCACTACCTACTTTGTGCCTGGGGGAGTAGTGCCGGTACTGTGTTCTCTGTCTATGTTCAAATATGTGACAAATAGACAGTAAGGGGGGCATTCGCACATCTGCAAAGTACTGTGTGTGCACAAGGAGTATTCTGCGGACTGAACCTTGGAGCTCCCGGGATTGTAAGGGATGATGATGCTGAGAGATTCAGGTCCAGTCTGCAGAATACACTCTGTGCGTGGACAGTATTTTTTACGGACATGTGAACGCCCCCTAAGGCGCTCCACATCACATTACAACAGACACCTGTGAGCGGCCAGGATCAAAGTTATCTCAAATGCTGGGTGACAACACTTGCTGTCTTCCTCATAGCAGACATGTGACACGATGGTAGGCTCACAAGCCAATAAGATGGCAACCAGGAGGCTAATGAAGGGCTCTAAGCCATCTCCTCTTAGTACTCATAAAATGGTCGGGTGTATTGCACTGTATTGTTCAAGCAATTGCTAGTCCTCTAGGGGAATTAAAAGTGAAAGAAAAATGTAAAGGTGAAATAAAAGTTGTGGTGTTTCTAGAGATTGGTGCAATTCAAGCATGCTACAGTTGAGGTCATCTCTAGTTGTTTAAGTGATACTGTTTAATTTTTTTTTTTTTTTTTTTGCAGAAATCAATAGTACAGGCGATTTTAAGAAACTTTGAGTTTATTAGCCAAAAAATTTTTTTTTATCACGAAGTAGCAGTTTGAAGCTCTCCCCCCTGTTTTCATGGTTCTCTTATGGAGAGGGGAGGGGTGGAGGGAGATGAGGCACCAAAACTGGACAACAAAGTTAATTTACAGCTACATCACTGGGCTATCTCCTCTGAAGTCAGCACTGACCTCTGAATACTGGCTTTCACACAGGTCCCGCTATGTAATCCTTTGTTCTCTGCTGGCGACTAATCTCCTTCCTCCCCCTCCCCTCTCCATAGTTTACACAGGGCTCAACTGATGTAAAAGAGTTGAGATTTCCTGATAATGAACAGTGGATGAGAGGAGGGAGGGAGGGAGGGGGACCTGGGGAAAGTATTTAAAAATTTTTTTTTTTTTTTTTAAATATTTATTTTATTTTTGCATTTTATACAAGTCTAAACATTTGTGAAGGGAAATAAACTCCCATCAAGAAGAATAGTGGGTATGTCATTAAAGAACCAGAAACATACAATTTGCATAAGATGAGAACAACAAAGGCTAATGATGACAATATCAGAACATCAACCTAAAAATAAGGTCGTTAAACCCCCTCCTCCCCCTCATGTCCTCCCTCCTCCCATGCTCACAGACTCCCCTTCGACCGGCCGGTCCCTCCGTCAACCATCTTAAGGCACCGTAAGACCTCTAGCTGGTCGTATTGCATGTACCGAGTGACCTGAAATATTACATCACTCTGGGTGGGCATACGAGAGACTAGCCAGTTTGCTAATAAGCACCTCTTGGCTACTAACAGGAAAATGTGTGTCAGGGACGTGAGGTGATCTTCAGATTGTGGTATATGAAATAGAAGCGCTAGCGGTTCTAGAGAAAGGTTAACCTTCAATTTATGTCGAAGAAGCTCCTTCAACTGAACCCAAAAAAGCCTCGTCAAAGGACAAGTGATTAAACCATGCACCAGGTCCGTTCTCATCTCCTTACAGTTTGGGCACTCCTCGATACGCTCCGGGTTAGCGGGAGTTCTAGGGAGAGTAAAACCATAAGTGGTGTTGTGTATGATTTTGAAATGTGTTTCCCGCCACATTTCACAGACTATCGCCTTACGGATTGCGGTCCATGCATCTAAAATCGGTTTGGAGAGGTCTGAATGTTCAAAATAAGACTCCCAGTGTGAGAACACCCGTGGTGCGGAGCGCATCGAGTACTGCCTCCTCAGTGCCCATGATAAGTATGATAGGAGTGTATAGGGCTCTCCACTTGTATTACATCGTCTAAAAAGGAAGATTGAAACAGGGGCTTAAGAACTCTCAATCTGGGCTTGAGAAAGGCCATGAGCTGGGAATAGACCATAAAGTGGCCTGGTCCCAACGCATATCTAGTTCGGATTTCCTCAAAGGTCAAAAATCTATGTGCGGTATCATGTAGTACATGTTTGACCAGGAGGATGCCCTTTTCTTTCCACTTGTGGTATAGTTTACTCTTGATCTCCGGGTGTAATTCAGGATGGGACCACAGGGGCATATAATTACCAATACAAAAGGGCATGTCTAAGTCTTTAAGGCAAGATTTCCATGCTATCAGAGTATCCCTTAGTAAAACACTTCTTTTGATGTGAGAGGGGAGAGCAGGGAGCCTAGTATATAAGACCGCTGGGAGAGGCCAGGGATACGCCATTGCTCTTTCAAGGCATATGTTAGAGTAGGGTCCCCCCCCCTCTCAACCAGTCGACCCCGTGCCGTAAAAGACACACAAGGTTGTAGCGCCTTATATCAGGGAAGTTTACCCCTCCCTGATCGCGGAATAATTGTAATTTTTTTTAAAGCTATACGTGGGCGTTTTCCCGCCCAAAGAAAACGTGTAAATGCTGTGGTAAGCCTGCGGACATCGTCATGTTTCAGCAGTACTAGGAGTGTTTGCATGGGGTAGAGTAGACGCGAGAAGGCCATCATTTTGATGGGAAAGTATTTTTGAATGCAGATAATGGCATATTTGCCTAATAAACCCAATTACAAAGTTTCTCAATCGCCTGGACTATTCATTTCCACAAAAAAATAAAAAAAATCACAGTGACACTTTAAAAATAAATAACTAAATGTTTTATATGAAACACATACCTGAGCTTTACATTATTTATACACTTTGTTTTTTTTGTTTTTGTTTTTGTTTTTTTTTTCATTTTAGGAATGACTTTAGAAATGACCAGCGCAACAGGCCTTACTAGCTTGAAGTTCCTTTCTCGTCTTCTCCATTACGATGCATCAGAGTGCTTAGAATTAAGTTACAAGTTTTCTTTTTTTGATTTGTTTTGTCCTTTCCCAGAAATGTGAGGTATTTTGTTTCCTGAAAATTCATTAAATTACAAAACTTAGGCCCTATTTCTTCAATTTGACAAATGAGCATATGAAATATTGCCAAACATAAGTGTTTTTGTATTACAATAAATGACTTCTTTTTAATGTGTGTTTTTAATCGGCTCATTTTGATCTCTCAGTGACTGGAAACTTAAATTACATGTCGTCAGAAAATGACCTATTGCTTGAATCGTGTTGGTGTCGCTGTTTGGAAAAACCCTTGATGTCAGAGGCATGTCAAGTGTCTTGATTGGTACAGGTGTGAACACTCAGACCCGAACCGATCTGGAGAACGAGCTAGGAGAGAACCGTGCTGCAGCGCGCCTGCTACGTGGCTGGTGATATTAAGTCTGGCTCCATAGACTTACATAGGCAATCAGACGGTGCCCGACTGATCACGTGACACAGTTGTGCTAAGTGAGGTCCTCTCCTGGCTCGTTCTTCTGATCAGTACGGGTCTAAAAACTCAGACTCGGACCAATAAAAACTTCTGACATGTCAAACGTTTTTCCAAACGACAGCGACACTTAAAGCATATGTTCTTAATTTTTTTTTGTTTTTTCAGATTTTTTTATTTAACTATATAACCCCTTTTAATCCAGTATACGTCACATTGCAGAAGCCTTGTCTTAATTTGTTCCCGACTAGATCCCTAAACTACTTTCAAAACCATCCAGCACATCTCCCGCTTTGCCTCTTTGTTGTTGCCCATGAATGGAGCTTTTATGTCCATCGAACCTTTACCATTCTGAATGTACGGCCTATGTATACATTGCTGAAAGCGTACTCATATATTTACTTTCACACAAAACCGGCCCTTGAATTTCATGGGTTTCTTAAGATGCATCACTTGTCCCTCTTTGATTTTGCAGTTACAATTTTGACAGATTAAACAAGGAAATATCTCATTTTCTCGCCTTCAAAAATTTGGGTGAGTTTTCTTAGATGAACATCTGCTCTCACAAAAAAAATCGCAGAGGATTACCCTTTCCTATACACAAACTCTGCGGGGCTTTGAAAAAGCTGACCAAATTTTTAGCATCAGCATACCCCAAAATTTCATGCATTTAACCTTCAAAGCATGCCCATCATAAGCTGTGACTTATTTCGTTTAGTCCTCATTTCTCATTTTATTTATAACGCCTTCACGTCGGTAACGTGTGTGTGTGTGTATATATATATATATATATATATATATATATATATATATATATATATATATATATACACGTTCCTGACTGACAGGGTTCTTAATGTGAGCGGGAGCGCTGCAGGGATAGCGCTGCCACTCACATCACGGGCGGCCGGAGGTAATGAGTCAGCTGCAATCACGCAGCCGACTCTCATTAACCCCTTAAAAGCCGCGATCACTGCGTTTAAGGTGCTCAGTGACAGATCAAGCATCTGTCACTGAGTGGTCCCGATCGCATGTACTGACAGGCGGGGGGGGGGTAAGCTCCTTACCTCCGTCCTGTCGGTTCGGCGATCTATGTGTAGAGTCTGCTCTCATGCAGGCTCTATACATAGATCGCCGATAACACTGATCTATGCTATGCTATGACATAGCATAGATCAGTATATGCAATCCAATGATTGCATTTTTTACAGTAAATAAAAATCTTTAAAAAAAAGTGTTATAAATGTATTTAAAAAAAACCTTATAACCCCCCCGCCCCCAATAAAAGTTTAAAAGTCCCCCTGCCCATTATAAAAATAAATAAATAAACATATTACATATGGTAGCGTGCGGAATTGTCCGATCTATTAAAATATAACATTATTGTTCTCGCACGGTGAAAGGTGTAAACGGAAAAAACAAACGCACCAGGATTGCTGATTTTATTAAATTATATATCACAAAAAAATTCATAAAAAGCAATCAAAATTGTTCTGTTACACCAATATATTAAAAGCTACAGATCCTGTTGCAAAAAATGACACCCCAACCAGCCCTGTAGGTGGAAAAATAAAAGCGCCATTATTCTTAGAAGGCGCGGAGGAACATTGCATTAATTTGACCCGGACTTTTGTGCATCAAAGGGCTCCGTCTTGAAGGGGATAATTACGCTCTTTGGCTTCTTCCTATTTCCTCTTCTTTTTCTTACCTCTGTTCATAAATGAACCCACCAATAGTTGATGTCCTTTGATATCCATTTCCTGTATTACAGATTCCTCAATGGGGCATGATGGCTGGCGTCTTTTTCAGTAAATTGATTATTCATAAGTGGTACTAAGTTTTCCCTCATCACCCAGATTTTATGATCACACCCAAACTAGATCTAGGAATGGAAGTTGTTTAGATAGCCCAGCTGTTTGTCCTCCACATACATAAGCCACAGTCACGTGTTTACTCCATCTCTGGGACCAGACAAAGTCTTTGGCTGTAAAAATTTTAGTGAAATGGCCCCCTCTGTCCGTGTCAGGAACTGTTTGGCGCAGTAGAGATCTGCTATGGGGATAAAACCCCATGATGAAACACTTCGGAACTGCTTTGTGATTCTTTTTTCCCTCTGGACACGATCTGTTTTGCCTCCGAGGGCTTAGCTCTTTGTAATTCTATTTAAAGGACATTATAGGTATAACAATGGCCACCCCACCCCCAATCACAATATTCCAGCCTGACAGAATGGATTCCAGCTATAATCCAGTGTTAATGAAGAAAAGGGCTTGTCACTTCCAGCTGCTCCTGAGCTGAAGTTTAGAAACGTCTTCAGAAATGACAGACAATGGAGAAAACTCCACAATGAATAAGAGAAAGTTTAGTGTGTAAAAAAAAAAATCCAATGACACCAAATTCATTACCCCACCAGTTGGAGTAGCGTTAGTCAAATTTCCACCAGTCGGATCAGCAACCACTTCTGTCTGGTGTGTACTTACCTATATCCGATGTGTACTTACCTGTATCCAATGTGTACTTACCTCTAGCAGATTAACGTTGCTTACAGTGCAATGTCGGGCCGTCTAATACGGCCCTTAGTGAAGTACTTCACAGGAGTCTATTCTCATATTTAGGTTTTTATTAAACTATCAAGTCCAAACTCATTCCATCCCAGCACATTCAGTACCTGGGATTTCTCATAGACTCAACAAAGAAGAGAGTTGTTGATTCTATGGGAACAAAGATTATTCACGGAGTTCAGAACCCAATTTTCTTACTCTAATTTTAATCAGGACACCGATGAGGACGTTGGGTTACCTGGTCTCATCAGTAAATGCCGGTCATTGGGCTCGACTTCACATCTGCAGTCCGTAACAGCAGATTCTGGCATCCTAGAAGAGACATGCCAGGACCTGGTTTTGTGGAGAACTTATTATCATCTACAGACAACAGGGTCTATGGGGTATAAAGGTCCCTATAAATATTATACTTCTCATGGCCGAACCCACCACTTGTGGGTTCAGCCATCAGTATAATGTGTATGGGGGTCTCCTGAGATGATGTCAGTGGGGATAGTGGTTGGGTGTGATGGAAAATCACCACCCAACCTTTGTTCTTAGATAAATAAGCCCCTGCCGCAGCTGCCTACCCCTTCCCATGCACAGGAACATTGGGCCTCACTGGCTCCTATACATAGCATGCCTGGAGGCCATGATCTGGAACCCATACAGGAAGGTCCCGCTGCTTACCATGATCACGGAGAGAGCCAAGTTCCTACTTGTTATCAAATTCGCCCTTGACGGATTTTCAAAACGGCCGGACTTCTCCTTTACGTTTACCGTGATCAACAACTGCTCGCAGTTTATGCTTTTTGCCATTTATTTATGGTGGGTTTTTTTTTCTGTAAATTAGTAAAGGTGTTATAATTTTTCTTATACAAGTCAGGTGATTATTTTACTATGTGTTTCCTCAATTTTTATTAAATTAGGGGTGAAAATGCCCTGAACTTGGCATTTTACTGGTGTCCCCCTCCCCCCCCCCCAAATTATATTATCTGTGGAAGAAAAAGGCAAAATGTTGAATATAACCTTGTCATGTGGGTATGGTGTTTCATATTTTACTATTAATCAGAAATTTGATGTAGTGGAAATCTATATAATAAGCTAAGCACTGCATACAGTCAGTGGCGTCAAATTTTCAGCATCATATCCACAGCATATACAGTACATGTGAACATATCCCAAAGTACAACAAACCTTGCATGTATCCGGCCTAAAGATTTATTTAGGTTCATTCTAGCATTTATCTCATTTATATAGGTTTGTAACTTACGTCAATTAAAAAAAAATCTCAGATCTTTCCATACTTATTAGCTGCTGGATGTCCTGCAGGAAGTGGTGTATTCTCTCCAGTTTGACACAGTGCTCTCTGTTGCCACCTCTGTCCATGTCAGGAACTATCCAGAGCAGGAGGGTTTGGGGATTTGCTACTGCTCTGGACAGTTCCTGACATGGACAGAGGTGGCAGCAGAGAGCACTGTGTCAGACTGGAGAGAATACACCACTTCCTGCAAGACATACAGCAGCTGATAAGAACTGGAAAATGAAATTTTTAAATAGATGTAAATTACACATCTATATAACTTTCTGAAACCAGTTGATTAGAAAGAAAAAGATTATCACTGGAGTGCCCCTTTAAATAAATGGGTAAGCACAAATTGATTGCAAAATTATCAGTTTTTTTTATGGTTCTTTTGCATTTTGGCTTTAAAAAATTAACTTTTTTTCCTCCGTTTGCTTCAGTCGGCAATAATTTGCATATGAGTTTATATTCCTTCCTGCTTTCTTACGTCTTCTGCGCATGCCTAATTAAAAAAAAAAAAACTAATGATGACAGATAAGACCAGGTTCACTCTATTTTTGCTGTCCATTTTATGGATACGTTTTTAGATGGTCATCCACGTTTTTGTGTACATAAAAAAAATAATCTGTTTTGTTTTGTCTTTTTGTGATAAAACGGATCCATACAGATTCACACACGCATCCATTTTTTCCATGAAACGGACTGCAAAAACGCAGTGTCAACCCAGCCTAACGCGCAGACAGACGTGAAATACTGTTTATTTAGATTCCGTTTATGATTGAGGATAATGTAAAAAGAAAAGATATGCGCACTTTCCGTTCGTGTTTTGGACAGACAAAAAAAAATGGAGCTTAAACACAGAACGGAACACTGACGGAGCGCAGTAAAAAATCCACAGAAATTAATGTTAAGTTTGACAATCTGCTCGGTTATCAAAACGGAATTATGGCGGAGGGGAAAGCGCGGGTGTGAACCTAACCTTATGTAATGTTTCTCCTGTTTTATACGGGGAAAAAACCTCAGTGGTTTTACAAACTAGCGGAGTAATCCATTCAAAGAGATAGGCGAAATAATCGTCCCGTCATCTTCTACCTTACTTATCCGCTCAGTCCGCTCCCTATCATCATAGATTGACTTTCTATGTGTCTATAGTCGACTTCAGGGGTCACGCACAAATAGGAACCCAGATAAAAGGGACCTACGCCTGTCAGATGTAATCCCAGAGGAAGGAATACTTTACTATAATAATACAGCTGTGCAAAAAAAATGACAGTACACAGCGGTAAGAAAGGGGTTAAGAATTTGTGAAATGATTCACTGTGTGAGTTTCCTGTGAGTGTTCCCAGCCGCTGGTGATTAGCAATGCTGCTTTCTCATGGACTCCTCCTGCCCGGGGAGGTGCCTGGATCCATCCCTGGAGAAGGAACACAACTCCTGGGCACAGCTACATGAGGGTCACAGCTGGCTGGGCTGCCCCTCACTGCTTCTCTATGACTGCTGGATCATGCCGCCCATTGTCACTGAAGTAGATAAGTGATGATAGAGAAAGGCGCTGATGATACAAAAGCCACTTAAAGGGATGGAGCGATTTTTCCATAAGAAAAGGACATGCTAGGCTGACAAACGTCCGGCTATCCTCAAGTCATCTTGGAAGAGTGGATAAATGTCCTCCGCATCGAATCTGAGGGTTTTATTAATAGACTGAAAGTGGCGGCTGGAAGGAACTTGTGGATGATCTGTATAAGAATGATAGCTGGGATTTCTCTACTACTTCTTAGTGTGAGCTCCTGCATGGTTCTAGGGATTGAGGATGCTGTGCGCAATGCTGAGGTAAGACTAGATATCCATGAGCGCCAAGGTGAGATGGGCCAGTACTTGTATGCTTCATGTGACCAACTGATCTCTCCCCTTTACCTCTAATTGTGGCAAATTTATTCTCATAATGTTACAATATTTGTTTAATGCGGATTCACACTATGTATTTCTTTCATCTGTATTTCTGACCCCAGTGCGGGTAAGAAGTGAGAACTGCGTCCACATGTCGTCTAGATTTTTGAATCTGCAAAAAAGAAAAAGGAAGGTGCTAAATAAATAAAAGGGGCAAGTTGTTGGCAAGTCAAATTTGGATCTGTAAAAAAAATAATGTATGTATGCATTGGCACATAGACGTCCTGATAGCGTCTGTTATTATGGACCCACAATAGCGGACAGAAAATATACAGATATGTGCATGAGGTGTGGAAAGGCATCTGTAGTATGTATAATGTGTATTATGTATTAGGCCATGTTCACACACTGTAAGAGAGCGGCCGTTCCGTGACCCAGCTGGGGTCACGAAACAGCCGGTCTCTGAAAAGATCATTAGAACGTCAGCAATCGAGGGAAATCCAAGGGTCCTGCTTTTTTTGTGAAAATGGAAAAACCTCTTGTAGAAACCTCCCATGAAGAGGTGTGATAATACTTATTAGAAACTAAATTGGTAATGAATTAAAGGGGTTCTCCAACACTACAAAAACAGGTCCACTTTCTTCCAGAGACAGCACCGCTCTTGTCTCCAGTTTGGGTGCAGGTTCTGTAACTCTGTTCCATTGAAGTGAATGGAGATTAATTGTAAACCGCACCTGACCTGGAGACTAGATATGGCCGTGTTTTTGTTGTGCTAGAGAACCCCTTTAAAGGGGTAATCGGGTAATAAAATAAACATAGTGCAGAAGCGTATAGCATTGCTCTCCTGACTGCTCTAGTTCTAAAACGGCAAGAAATCTAGTTGTTTTGGCCGTTCTAGTTCTGTGGTGTATGGTTGTGGTTGTGCTACCTTTTTTAGCAATTGCTCAGTACTACAACTCCCAGAATGCTTTGCTTTCCCTAAGCTATTCATCAGAGCCTGTCTACTCCCCTCCCCAGCAACCCTGCATGCTGAAGCCTGTGATAGATGACATCCTATCAGTAAGTCAGAAGTCTTGGGGTGATTAGAGTTTTATTCAAATATTTTCTGATACTAGAATACCACTTTAAAGAGTCACTGTCGTATTTGTATTTTTTATTTTCTTTTGCAGAAATCAATAGTCCAGTCGATTGTAAGAAACTTTGTAATTGGATTTATTAGGCAAATCTGCCATTATCTGCATTCAAAAAGCCTTTCCCCAGGTCCCCCCCCCTCTCTCTCATTCACTGCTCATTATCAGGAAATCTCGCCTTTGTTGCATCAGACGTGCCCTATGTAACCTATGGAGAGGGGAGGGTGGAGGAGGGAGATTAGTCGCCAGCAGAGAAACAAAGGATTACACAGTGGGACCTGTGTAAAAGCCGGTATTCAGAGGTCAGAGAGGTCAGTACTGACTGTCAGAGATAGCCGGTGATGTAGCTGTAAATTAACTCTTGTTGTCCTGTTTTGGTGCCTCATCTCCCTCCACCCCTCTCCATAGAGAACCATGAAGATAAAGGGGAGAGCTACAACTTTTTCATGATAAAAATGCATTTTTTTGGCTAATAAACCTAATTACAAAGTTTCTTAAAACCGCCTGTACTATTGATTTCTGCAAAAACAAATGTAAACGACAGTGACACTTTCAGTGCAGTTGTCTGATATAAATACACTGCATAGTATGGCGTTTGCGGCATCTGCCATACTTAGTCCTCTCCCGACTGTTTAAATCTTCAGGCTACTGCACTGACACAGTGTGACAGTACAGTAGCGCAAAGATGTAAACAGTTTCAGAGCTCCCAGCAACATAATAAACAATGATGTTAGGAGTTCTGAATTCGGGTCCTTAGCACATTGTCCGTGGTTGGAACATGTGAATGCCGCCTTACTCCGGTACAAATAAAAGCGTATGGAAGAGACCTCATGTATCAACAACTTCCGGAAACCAGGTTGAGTGTGCGGTACTCGCCTACAGTAGATTCATAGGTAGAGTTGAGACAACTTTGAGGCCCCTTAGGTTTCTCTGAATGGCTGTATCCATGTTTCCTAGGGCTCCCTAAGGGCACATCCACTGCTTACAGCCCCCGATAACCAAACGCCGCACGCTCGGGTTCAGACAAACCTGAGCGTGCTTGAAGTTAGGCCAACTCCATGCATCAGCTCTGGTGCACCATTTATTACACTGCATTAGTATTTATTCTTTTGCTATTGTATAAATGGGAAGCAAAATATATTTCCCAAAGCAATCTATACTTCCCTCCCGCAGTGTCCTACAGCTACAAAGTCGAAACTGCCAGTGCCATCCCGTCCTGACCCACATGACCTGCCCGATCAGCCAATCAGTCACTGAGGCAGGACACCGCTACAGCCAGTGATTGGCTGAGCAGGCAAATCTCGAGGGGTCAGGACAAGAGAGAACAAACTGGACCAGTGTCTGCGTAGGTCCTAGTCAGGGAGGCCGCAGGGGCGTGGCTAGGATTCATGGGGCCCCATAGCAAAAAAACTGTAAGGGCCCCCCTTCCTATGAACAACAAAAAGCACTGCATATATATATATATATATATATATATATATATATATATTCTGTGATGTGGCCTGCAGCCACAAGAGTGACTGGCAGAGCAGAGAGCCAGTGGCTGCTTTCTCTGTCAGTCCTCTGTTTTTAATAATAACGGCCCATTAGGGGCCCTTATGATTAAATACATAGGTGCAGGACGGACTACCCTCTTCTTTACCCTTTATATGCTGCAGTGTGTAAGTGACCCAAAGTTCATAAGACAAAGAGATATCAGCTTTACTGCTGGTGCACTGATAACCCCTGACCTCTGCATGGAGCTCCTCACTTTTTCCTGATTGATTTTCAGCAGGCAGCCGAGAACAGAGGTCAGGGGTTATGAGTGCAGTGGAGCAGAGATCTCCTTGTCCTCTGCCTTTTAACCCTTTTTTGTGTTGCAGCATGTAAGTAAACACTGGGTCACTTACACACTACAGTACATAAGGGGTTAAGCAGAAGGACAGAGGACGGCTCTTATCTTCCCTGTGCATCCACCGGCCCCATAGCAGCTGCCTACCCTGCCTCTATGGTAGCTACGCCACTGGGAGGGCGTATACATTGGACATAGCGGCTTCCCCATAAGCATACATAGATAATGACAGATATTTCTTGTATCTAATGCAGAAGGACAGATTCCTGGGAACAATCACACATACAGATGTACTCATCTGCTGCCTGCAGTGTACTATGTATGATGGGGAACCTCGGCCCTCCAGCTGTTGCAGAACTACAATTCACATCATGCCTGGACGGTTGAAGCTAAAGCGTTGGCTGTCCAGGCATGATGGGAGTTGTAGTTTTGCAGCAGCTGGAGGGCGGCAGGTTCCCCATCCCTGTAATAACAGAACACAGAAACAAATATTAATTTCTTTGGGGGAAAGGCTACACTTACATTCTACCAGTATGCAGCTGGTATATATCCAAAACCTGGCAAAAAGTTTTGCCATCTTATACTGGCAACAGGCCCATTGAGGTTAATGGGCCGAACCTAGTAAATCAGTGCCTACATTTTGTTCATTTCATCCGCCTATTTGTTCCTTTTGCAGGACTGAAAAGTGCCGCATGCTAAGTAAGGCTCATTGAACTGAATGGGCCGGCTGCCAGTATGATGCGGAATTTGGCGGCGTACCATAAGAGCGATGTCCTGGTGTGGGATGTCAATCTAGTCTAGATGCAATGGAGAATTTACAGTACATCCACTATTGTGTGTTATTTCTGCCACTGTAACAGTCTGATTGTGGTCAGCTCACCCGCTGTGTATCACCCGTAGCTAGGGTATACAGAATGCTACTGTATACAGAATGCTAGCATCCTAACATTTTCCTGCAGTAACTTCAAATTAGTCCGTTTTTTTTTTTACTATGTAAAGAGTTTAAGGGGTACTCCAACGAAAATGTTTTTTCCATTCTAACCAACAGGTTGCAGAAAGTTCTACAGATTTGCAATTTACTTCTATTTAAAAATCTCCAATTTTCCAGTACTTATCGGCTGCTGTATGTCCTACAGGAAGTGGCGTATTCTCCAGTCTGACGCAGTGCTCTCTGCTGCCACCTCTGTCCATGTCAGGAACTGTCCAGAGAACAGGTGTCAAACTCAGGCCCTCCAGCTGTTGCAAAACTACAATTCCCATCAGGCCTGGACAGCCTTCAGCTTTGGCTGTCCAGGCCTGAGGGGAATTGTAGTTTTGCAACAGCTGGAGGGCCTGAGTTTGACACCCCTGGTCTACACAGTTCCTGACATGGACAGAGGTGGCAGCAGAGAGCACTGTGTCAGACTGGAGAGAATACACCACTTCCTGCAGGACATACAGCAGCTGATAAGTACTTGAAGACTTGAGATTTTTAAATAGAAGTAAATTACAAATCTATATAACTTTCTGACACTGATCTGAAATAAACAAAATGCCCCCCTTTAACATATTAAGTATTTAAGGGGTCCTATATGTCGACTAGTAGCTAACTTGTATTGTGTCCCCTACAGTGATTATGGGGCTTGTGGCAGGCACTGATGCAGATATGGGGGGTCAAAGTGACATGAATGGCAGCCTGTATTATGCAGAGTGCTGCCTATGTGCACTGCCATGCATCCAACCAGCAGCTTTATTACCCCATTACAACAATGTATGCTGCTCTATGAGTTATAGGGCAGAGCAGACCCCCCCCCCCCCTACCAGGAGGATAGGCAGGGAGAAGCTCACAGTACAGCACTTCCCTGCTCTCCATCTTACCTGAAGCCCTATAGACTTATAATGGAGCTTTAGGACAAAGATGACTGAGATCCGGGAAGTAAAACCAACCATGTATATTACTATGAATAATTCATTGGACAATGTTGATGAGTTATTTTTGGCTGAAGCTGATCCTGATCTCTGAAGTGTCCCGGTAGTAGCGATAACTCAGCTGTGGTATATAGTGCTTAGAAAAGTCCTGCATACAGTGCTCTGTAAGTTATAGCCAAATACTACAATGTTCCTGTATGGTCGCTATAGGATACTGCCATGTAACGCCAATGTATAATGATAATACAAGGTAAGACATACAGCTATACGCGGCCCAAATAAAAGCACTGACAGAAACTCCATCTTCTCCTCTGTTTCCTAGTTACTTGTTTTCTTATTTATAGTGTCACTGTCATGTAAATGTCACTTATCAGAAATCAATAAGTATCAATAGTGCAAGCGATTATAAGAAACCCTGTAATAGGTTTTATTAAGTAAAAGTTTCCTTCTGTCTTGAAAAATCTGTTTTCCTACCTCCCCCCTCACTTCAGGAGAAGCAGGATTTCTGTGTCCATTATGCTCTATGGAAAGGGGAGGGGATGAGGGGGATGAGTGAGTGCGGAGAGGAGAGAAGGCAGCCCTGCACAGCACATCATCCTGCAATCTCCTATCACCAAGCTCCCAGATAAGCACAGACCTTTCTGACCTGTGAATCCAGTGGTTTATGTGTCCAGACAGTCTCCAATTTGTACAGCTGCTTCTCTGCTCTCCCTGCTCACTCATCCCCTCCATAGGTTATAATGGAATTAGCAAATCTGTCTTTACTTTGCTTCTCTGTAATGTAGACAACTTTGCCTGATACTGAGCAGATAAGAAGTGAGGGGACGGTGGAGGAAACAGCTTTTTGCCTAATAAAACCTAATACAGAGTTTCTTAAAATCACTTGTACTATTGATTTCGGCAAAAATAAAAGAAAGGAAAAAACAAAGAAGCACTAAGCGACATGCTTCTTCCAGCTTGTTCAAACAATTGGTGGGGATCTGAACACCCAGACCCTGAGCGATCAAAACTTAAGACATGTCTCTGTAACATTTCAAAAGTTTTTTCAAAGTTTTTCAAACTGATCAGCTTGTAGAACGTGACCATGGGAATGGCCGCTCACAGTTCTTGTGGTAAATGTAGTTTGGTTGTAGATGGAGAAGCTGCTGAGCGTCGGTGCTCCCCGGCTGTAACTCTCACTGTATTGTACAGCAGGAAGCCTTTCATCTCTTCAGTCACTCGGCTCACAGGACGGATTTGCACCATCTGGGACTTCAGTTTTATTTATTACAGCAACAAAACCTGCAGGAACCACAAATAAATCCTGTTCTATAACTGAGGCCGATGTAGAGATTGTGGCAGGACCAGAAGGGGGCAGTGTTTCCATAAGGGGCACCATAAAGTCTGTTATTTAGGTTATTAAGTGGCCGGTGAGTCTATATTCTGACGCTTTAGCCATTTTTGTTAATGTAGCAGCAGTAATGTAACTATTACCATTCTCTGCTTTATTCTTCTTACTTTGTTACTGACAAAGAAACTGCAAAAAGTGGGGCGAAAATTTTCTTAAAATAAACTGGTGTCAGAAAGTTACATAGATCTGTCATTCACTTCTATCTAAAAATCTCAATCTTTCAAGTACAATCAGCTGCTGTATGTCCTGCAGGAAGTGGTGTATTCTCTCCAGTCTGACACTGTGCTCTCTGCTGCCACCTCTGTCCATGTCAGGAACTGTCCAGAGCAGCAGCAAATCCCCATAGAAAACCTCTCCTGCTCTGGACAGTTCCTGACATGGACAGAGGGGGCAGCAGAGAGCATTGTGTCTGACCGGAGAGAGTACACCACTTCCTGCAGGACACACAGCAGATGATAAGTTCTGGAAAGAGTGAGATACTTTAAAAGAGGTAATTTACAAATCTGTATAACTTTTTGACACCGGTTAATTTAAAAATATGATTTTTTTATGGAGTACTCCTTTAACCTTGGGTCCCTTTGCCCACTATGCAGCAGGTCATACATAGATTGCCAAATCTGTGGATTCTTGCGAGATTGCTGGACTTTCCCCCTACAGCGGATTATGGGGATAGAGAATCTGGCCTGAAGCACCATTAGGAGCCCTGCCCCGCCCCCAGAACTCTGGGGGCGGGGCAGGGCTCCTAAAGGCGCTCCGGGATGAGGAGTAAACTGCTAACAGCACGGGATCGGTGCCGAGGAGGAAGGTAAGAGACATACCCTCATTCTCAGCACCCCGTGCTCAGTAGGGGGGCTATCAGGGGGAGGGATTTGTCTAACCTGCTGATAGTTCCTCTTTAAGAAAATACATAACACAAGCCTATATTCTCACACAGTATGCTGGTCAGGATTTTTAGGCACAACCAGAAATGGAAATGACAGAGAGAAAAACTTTAATGGAAAGATGTGCACCTGTCTCTGTTTTGCATCTACGTCTCGCTTTAACTAAAAATACTGTGTGTGACCTGAGCCTGAAAGTAATCGCCCCTATACCGCCTCATTGTTCTCTATGCCTGTCCTTTTGCATAATCATCAACATGCAATGTGCATACAGCACAGTGTGTCCTAACAGTGCTAGGGCTCACATAGACCAAGGCCCCACCTCCTTGACTCTTGGCAGAGTTTTGCTCTGACCAAGGCATCAAGCACGACCGGTTAGGGTTTACTCTCATTAAACGGACAGTACTAGGGGTTTGTTGGGGTAGGTTGGTGGATACAGAATCACTTTAAGGGGGGGGGGGGATACAGATTTGCTTTAAGTTACTGTCAGGTGTTATGTCCACATGTGTTGAAAATAAATAATTTGCATAGAGATGCTGCATAGAATTCTATTATAGAGTGTGCATTGTCCGGACTTATCACATCTAGAAAGGGATGTCCTATGTATACAGTGTTATTATCCACACATTAGTCAGAGACCATCACCAGGAAATGGTAAAAGGTGTATTATAAAGTACCGTAAGCGTACCCCATAGGCCGCAGGGTTCTCCGGCATCCTGCTAAGGAAATTGGGCTCTTTGTCTTACTTCTTCCATAGACACAAACAATACAAACCCCAGATTGAACTATTTCTCGGCTCCCCATTCATTTACAGGAAAATCCTCATTTCCCTTTGTCTCCACCGATATCCTGCAAAGTGGCCGGTGACATTCAGCGAGTTCTCTTCTCATTCACATTGGACGTAACGAAACGGCCCAGAAAAGTGTGAACTTCTTTTGTTTATTGTCTTAATCTGTTGACGTGAGGAGGTTATTAAGGGTGACGGCACTCCACACTATACAGCCAGCTATGCCAAGAAGACGCCGAGGTATAATTGCTTTCTGTTGTTAGAGATGAGCGAACCTTGAGCGCGCCAGGATTTGTCCAGCATGCGATTACCGATGGCTGAAGAAGTTGGAAGTTGCCCTGGAAAACATGGATACGGCTTTGGCCTTAGGGCTACATCCAACTTCTTCAGCAACCGGTAATCAAATGCCGCACGCTCAGGTCCAGATGAATGCTAACGCGCTTAAGGTTCGCTCACCTCCATTTCTTGTCAAGGTCAGAGGATGGCATTGGTAGGGGCCCAACATCAGCGCACAGAGGGGCCACAGCAGCAGCATCATCCCTAGAAATTTAGACGCAGCTCAAGGCAAGAAAGGTAGTTACATTGTGGTACTATTTGAGTGGTGCGCCATTTTCTCCCCCCCGAGACTGTAATCATTGTAGTCGTCAGTGCATGATATTGTTATACCCCATTGTTCTAATAAGAAAACTTTGTGGATGGACTTAAAGCGGTTGTCTAGCGAAAATCTTTTTCTTTCAAATCAACTGGTGCCAGAAAGTTATATAGATTTGTAATTTACTTCTATTAAAAAATCTCAAGTCTTCCCATACTTATCAGCTGCTGTATGTCCTGCAGGAAGTGTTTTATTTTCAGTTTGACACAGAACTCTCTGCTGACATCTTTGGTCGAGACAGGAACTGCCCAGAGCGGGAGAGGTTTTCAATAGGGGTTTCATATAAAACCGAGACAGAGTTCCTGTCTCGGCCAGAGATGTCAGCAGAGAGTTCTGTGTCAAACTGAAAATAAAACACTTCCTGCAGGACATACAGCAGCTGGTAAGTATGGGAAGAAAATAAAAGATGGCATACTTACCTGCCCTGACCCCTTATCATTGCTGCGGTTCTGGTGACCCCCTGTCACTGCTGCTCTCCTTTTCCTCCTGCTTCCTGTGACATTTCCCCCCTGACCTTAGGGACTGGTTGAGGGGGGTGTCCTGCCCAAACAAAACCTCACAGGAAATAGAAAGATGATGAGAGCAGCAGAGAATGGGTGTGTGCAGTGCTGAGGAGGGTGAGTACGCCATCTTATTATTCTGCACCCCAAAGCTTTATAAAAACGTCAGGAAAACGTCTTTAATATAATTTACAGCATGTAGATACATGTGAGCAAATACCTCAGCATCTAACACAGTTCTTATTCTTTTCTCTAGGAGTATCTTGTTAAGTACGGATACCTAGAAGAAGAGAAGGAGCACAGCGAGGCGCGGCTGGCGGCAGGTGTGAGGTAACTGGAAACATGGCGCCCACAGGAGGGTGGGCATGTATAGAATAATCTCAATTAATACAGTGATGAAATCCATATCAACCAGCCACTCGCTATAGTAGCACTGCCTGTCTGTTTTGCTATCTGTAAGAACATGAATGTAGCTTTAGACCCCCCCCCCATCTGTATTTCATAGTGTTCCCCCGATTTATTGCATGTCGGCCTTCTGTGGTGCAGGTTTAGATTCCCGGCACTCCAACTGTTCTTCCACATCCAATCTCTCTTATAATTATACTAGATTGACACTAAGGCCCCGTTCACACAGAGCAAAAGGGGCAGAATTCCGCGTTGGACAAATGCCGTTAGCCTCCGTGTCATAAAGCCATAATTCCGCCCCTCTTGCTCTGTGTGAACGGGGCCTAAGATGGAGATTTATCAAACATGGTGTAAAGTGAGACTGGCTCAGTCGCCCCCGGCAACCAATCAGATTCCACCTCTCATTCCTCAGACTCTTTGGAAAATGAAAGGTGGAATCTGATTGGTTGCTAGGGGCAACTGAGCCAGTCTCACTTTACACCATGTTTGATAAATCTCCCCCTAAGTATTAGGCTATGTTCACACTAGGTCATACTTTGCACGTGTGGACTAGCCTGATGTCATTCTATGGGATCCTGGCCGGAACATATACACATCATATACGCTCCGGCCGGGATCTTATACGGAGCCGCAAAGAACTGACATGTCAATTTTCTGCAGCCGCAATTCAGTGAATAGCGGCCGTAGAAAGACCTGTCAGTTCACACAATGAAGCGAGCGGCTCCGGCCGCTTGCTTCATTGTGTGCTATGGGGAGTTTTGATGCAGGCGCGCCCGCATCAGAACTCTACGGCCATAAAGAACAGTACAGGCCGAGATGATCTTTGCAGAGACCGGCCGTTCTGTGACCGGTCTCTTACGCCGTGTGAACATAGCCTTAAAGTTGAGGCTGCATGTTAGGCTGGGGCTACACAGTGGGGCTACTACACAACCAAAGAACAGTTTTCCTCATCTAATGACGGTGAATGTGTTTGCAATACACAGAATACACAGCAGATTTTTGGGACATGTCAAGTTGCAGTTGTGGCATCTTTTGGGTCCCCACACGATCGCATTGACTTCATTGGCCGTAATGCAGGCAGAGACGTTCTGCAGTCGCTGGCTGTGCGTTGTGGCCGGAGTTGCTTTGGGTCCCTACCTACAAATCTGAATGTTTCACTATTTTTTCCAGCTTATACCAATTCATCTTTCAGGGTGGCATGCTTACTCGGCTATACTGGCCCAATGCTTGCCTATATAGAAGCTCATTCTACATTTGTTGTTTGAATTCTCTTTTATTTAGAAATAAGTCACATACATCAAACATCTCATATTAAACGTCCTGTACAGAGAGAGTCACGGCCATCAGTGACTTCCTGCAGAAACAATGGCCCTGTATAGTGTCCTGTACATTGGATCTGTGCTGCTGGCCGGCCGGGGGGCATTTTATGAGCAGAATACTTTGATTTGTGGACAGAGAAGAGAACAGCTGCCATAAGTCCGGCACAATACAGGGCATTCATTCAGCAGCTGTAGACAAGCCGAGGGGCGAGGCTGTGGGGAGATCTGAAGACTAAAGTTATAGTCAAAAAGTTATACAGATTTGTAAATTACTTCTATTTAAAAATCTCCAGTCTTCCAGTACTTATCAGCTGCTGTATGTCCTGCAGGAAGTGGTGTATTCTCCCCAGTCTGACACAGTGCTCTCTGCTGCCACCTCTGTCCATGTCAGGAACTGTGCTATTTTGTAGTGTTGGCTGGAAAATAAGTAATAATTGCCTAATTTTGCCGTCCGTTTGTTTTTCAGAGATTTCCAGTGGACGTCTCATCTCCCAGTCAGTGGAGATCTGGATGAGGCCACGCTGCTGCAGATGCATCTACCCAGATGTGGGATGAAGGATGTCGGTCAAGCCAAACGGCTGCGCACAAATCACCGCAGGAAACGCTACACCATGAAAAGTAAGCGGGACCCGTTATTTCTATATACAAAGGAAGCGTAACCGCGTAATTCTAGTTTATTGTTAGATACTGTATGTGATGCGGGTTAATGTGCAAATACATAAAGCACAAACAAAATGCAGCTAAAATACAGACACAAACGCAGCAGATTCACAATGCACTGACCTGTAATATGAGATGGACAGAGCTTTGTCCGATGAATAACGCTGCAAGTGTGAAAATATGGCCGTACACGTGGATCCGAAAGACTATAACAAAGGTGAAATGGCGGCTGGAAAAGTGTTCTCAAGTTCTTTGCAGAATAGGAGTTAGGGAGTTCCCGCAGTGGATGGTACATGCTCACCTCCTTCCGCAACTTCATCGCAACGCTGCAAACTGCAATGTTTCCTGCTATTCTGCTGACGTGAGATGTGGGAGGATACAGGGAAAGTCTGCAGAATATATAAGGTGACGTGTCTGCATTGTGGATTATTACTATAGTCCCATAATTCATTACCATCCAATGAGGAGCCAGCCCTAAGCCTGCAACGTCACAGAAAGGTTAGGCTCACACTATGTACAAATGACGGCCGTCTTTCATAATAATGGTCGTCATAACGACGGCCGTTGTTATGTTATGATTCAAGTAAAACCTTTTTAAATGGCCTCTATGGACCAGATGACAGGCCCGGCATCTGCATCTCCGGTGACCCTTTTGCCAGTTTCAGCCTATTTGCCTTCTGTGCCCATGTAAAACGAGAAGCAGAAAATCCCTGTGTTAGACATGATGACGTCCCGACCTCCTCGGAGACGTTCCATCACATTCCAGGGAGCTTACACAACAGAGAGCGATCAATGGGGCTCCCCCTGCAAATAAGGATCCGCCAGACGGTCTCTCAGAGATAATACACGCAGAGTAAACATTTCATACATGCTCTATACAGTTTATACGACAGACACATCTGTCATAAATGGACATTTTCTCTATTTTTTTTTTCCTTGCTTTGGATGGTATAATCTGAATATAATAATGTTAACGCCTAGACCTGATAGTGGATATTCTACACATTGTGAATGTCTTCATTGCTTTTCACACAGTTTTTATATTCATTATTACCTATTATTTCTGAATATCACAGATTAGAAACATACTTGTTATATATAGTGATGAGCAATGCTTGATTCGCAGCAAAGCAACTTCAGTGTCCCCTTCTGTGCCTCTGGCCTCCTGTTCTGTGTCTCTGGCCTCCTGTTCTGTGTCTCTGGTGTCCTCTTCTGTGTCCCCTTCTGTGTCTCTGAAGTCCCCTTCTGTGTCTCTGGCGTCCCTTTCTTTGTCTCTGGCGTCCCCTTCTGTGTCTCTGGCGTCCCCTTCTGTGTCTCTGGCGTCCCCTTCTGCAGTCTCCGGCATCCCGTTCTATGTCTCTGGCATCCCCTTCTGTGTCTTTGGTGTCTTCTGTTCCTCTGACGTCCCGTTCTGTGTCCCCTTCTGTGTCTCTGGCACCCCCTTCTGTGCCTCTGGTGTCCCCTTCTGTGCCTCTGGCGTCCCCTTCTGTGTCTCTGGTGTCCTCTTCTGTGTCCCCTTCTGTGTCTCTGGCGTCCCCTTCTGTGCCTCTGGTGTCCCCTTCTGTGTCTCTGGTGTCCCCTTCTGTGTCTCTGGTGTCCCCTTCTGTGTCTCTGGTGTCCCCTTCTGTGTCTCTGGCGTCCCTTTCTTTGTCTCTGGCGTCCCCTTCTGTGTCTCTGGCGTCCCTTTCTTTGTCTCTGGCGTCCCCTTCTGTGTCTTTGGTGTCCTCTTCTGTGTCCCCTTCTGTGCCTCTGAAGTCCCCTTCTGTGTCTCTGGTGTCCTCTTCTGTGTCTCTGGCGTCCCTTTCTGTGTCTTTGGCGTCCCCTTCTGTGTCTCTGGTGTCCTCTTCTGTGTCCCCTTCTGTGCCTCTGGCGTCCCCTTCTGTGTCTCTGGTGTCCTCTTCTGTGTCCCCTTCTGTGTCTCTGGTGTCCTCTTCTGTGTCCCCTTCTGTGCCTCTGGCGTCCCCTTCTGTGTCTCTGGTGTCCTCTTCTGTGTCCCCTTCTGTGTCTCTGGTGTCCTCTTCTGTGTCCCCTTCTGTGTCTCTGGCGTCCCCTTCTGTGCCTCTGGCGTCCTCTTCTGTGTCTCTGGCGTCCCCTTCTGTGCCTCTGGCGTCCCCTTCTGTGTCTCTGGTGTCCTCTTCTGTGTCTCTGGCGTCCCTTTCTTTGTCTCTGGCGTCCCCTTCTGTGTCTCTGACGTCCCCTTCTGTGTCCCCTTCTGTGTCCTCTTCTGTGCCTCTGGTGTCCCCTTCTGTGCCTCTGGCGTCCCCTTCTGTTCCTCTGGCGTCCCCTTCTGTGTCTTTTGGTGTCTTCTGTTCCTCTGGCGTCCCCTTCTGTGTCTCTGACGTCCCCTTCTGTGTCCCCTTCTGTGTCCCCTTCTGTGCCTCCGGTGTCCCCTTCTGTGCCACCTCCAGCCCGCTCAGCCAATTACTGACTAAGACAGGACAGTGGCAGACAGTGATCGGCTGAACGGGCTGTCACTCTCCTTTCTATCAGTAAGCTTGATGAAGGGTTAATCTGTTTGCCTTATGGGATTTGATGAGGCCAAAGCCAACTGGCCAACAAAATGTGGAAATCTGGATGCTTGAGAGCTTCGTAGGCATATGGGCCCAGTGGCAATTATTTTAATTCTAACCCATATTACTTTGTCCTTATCTATACCAGGTGTCAAGCTGCCACAATCCCCATCAAGCCTAGATAGATAAGGTTTTGGCATGATGGGAATTGTAGTTGTGAAACAGCTGGAGGGCCACCCCTATGGTCTATACCATCCTATATACTAATGTGCTTTACCATTTTATGACTATCTTCCCATAACATCCTATTTTTGCCCGTCTGAGGCCATGAACAGACGTTATGTGAAAATTACGGCTTTTATTGTACAAATGACGACCATTATTTGGCCTCAAACGGCCAAATAATAGGTTATGGCCGTGTTCCCACACAGTAGTATTTTGTAACCAAAACCAGGAGTGGATTAGAAACCCAGAAAGGCTATGCTCCCACACTGCTGAAACTTAGTGGATGGCCGTCATTCAATGGCCGTTGTTTCAAAACCAAGCAGGATTGATGTCAATATTATCACAAATCACCTGAAATCCTTATTCACACAACCTATTCCGGCCGCACGTAGGACAATTTCTCGATCTGAATACAATGATCGGCAATAGGTCAGATCGGGACGGGTATTGAAAACCCGTGGCTGTTGTTGTTGGTACGGGTTCAGTACGAGACCCCCCCCCCCCCCAAGAGACAAGAGCTGTGCTGTCTCTGGAAGAAAGTGGCCATGTTTTTCTAATGCTGGAGAACTACTTTAACATAGAGAACGCATGAAGGTTCATGTGTATGGGGAGGACAGGAGAGATAACCGTCCGCTGAACGTCCCACAGGTATTGAAGGTGTATAGGCAGCTTGGTTGTGTATGGTCTATGTGACTGCATGTGACCAAGGTTAATATAGTCTGTATTATAACAATAGACCAGTATCTCTATGATAATAATTACACTGAGATACAGGGTTATATAACACACCACCTATTGTATCTTCAATGGAAGAGAACTCTACTGCATCAATATATGTATTTTCGCATTGCATTGTTTCCCTATAATAACACTACTAATACCTTCAAGTCTTACAGTACATATGGTTACTTACATGATAAGAATATCACATGTGGTGGTACATATTATCATAGCTTTAGGACTGGTAATGGGGTACTCCGGCAAAATTATCCTTATTAATTTCAGATCAATTGTTATAAAGTATATAGAGCTATAATTAACTAAAATGTAACAATCTCAAGTCTTCCTATACTTATCAGCTGCTGTATGTCCTGCAGGAAGTGGTGTATCCTCTCTGGTCTGACAGTGCTCTCTGCTGCCACCTCTGTCCATGTCAGAAACTGTCTAGAGCAGCAGCAAATCCCCATAGAAAACCTCTCCTGCTCTGGACAGTTCCTGACATGGACAGAGGTGGCAGCAGAGAGCACTGTCAGACCAGAGAGAATACACCACTTTCTGCAGGATATACAGCAGCTGATAAGTACTGCAAGGCTTGATATTTTTAAGAAGATGTAAATTAGAAATCCATATAACTTTCTGACACCAGTTGATTTGAAAGAAAAAATATTAAGCTGGAGTACCCCTTTAAGTCAGTGTCCTGGAAGCACAGTTTGTGATGCAGTATTCAGCTACGTATATGTATACACAGCAGTTACTTATATGTGTTAAAACAGGTTGAAATATTTGAGGTTTGTAGCTCACCTGTTTGGTGTGGCCCTTACACTCCCTCCTGTCATCAAGCGGCTTCTGCCTGAACCTGAAGGATCCGCGCCCTGAGGATTATGCTGCAAATGCTGAAACATGCCGGGAATGTTCTCTGCAGCCTGAGGAGGAGGACAGGGAGTATAGTGATTAGTGTGCTAATGGTAGTGTCTGCGCTCAGTGTACAGGCCGGCTGTCCATCAGGGACCTTTCTAGGTTATTTTGACAACAGAGCAAACTATAAAAAAAGCACCCCAAACCGGCCACCCTGTACTGCAGTCTCTATATAGTATATGGCCCTTCTGTGCAGCAGTACCCTGTAATATAGTCCCTTGTCCTGTAGTCCTTATACAGTATAGCCCCCTGTCTATTACTTCAGTCCCCATATAATTTAGCCCTTGTACAGTGGCCTGCATATAGTTTAACCTCTCTGTCCAGCAGTCCCCAAATTATATAGTCCCCTGTCTAGCAATCTCCATATAATATAGCCCCCTGTGCAGCAGTCCCTATATAATATAGCCCCCAGTCCAGCAGTCCCCATATAGTATAGCCCCCAGTCCAGCAGTCCCCATATAATATAGTCCCCAGTCCAGCAGTCCCCATATAATATAGCCCCCAGTCCAGCAGTCTCCATATAATATAGCCCCCAGTCCAGCAGTCTCCATATAATATAGCCCCCAGTCCAGCAGTCTCCATATAATATAGCCCCCAGTCCAGCAGTCCCCATATAATATAGCCCCCCGTCCAGCAGTCCCCATATAATATAGCCCCCCGTCCAGCAGTCCCCATATAATATAGTCCCCCGTCTGGCAGTCCCCATATAATATAGCCCCCCGTCTGGCAGTCCCCATATAACATAACCCGCCCGCAGCTGCTCTCTGTATTGGAACTCTGGTCAGCATCCAAAAGTTACTTCCTCCAGCGCGGCTGCCCGTGTACACAGAATCGCAGGGCCGCGTGATCTCTGTCATCCTTGGATCATGTGACCAGGGGGGTTTGGGGCGATGGAGTGGGCGGGCGCTGAGTCCTGGTGGAGGGAGATGGGCTGTGTGGGCGCTTGCTGCCGGCGATATGCTTTGTGCCTGTAGTGGTGGTGGGGCGCTGTTCTGTGGTGGCGGAAATAATTGGAGGAATCCATAGATTACGGCGCCCCCTAGCTGTTAGTGCCCTGTGCTGTCGTCCGGCTGTCCACTCCACACCAGCAAAATGGGAAATATCTACAAGTGTCTCTTCTATTGTTCCTGGACAAATAAATGTCCCCGGCTGTGACCCGGGTTATGGATACCGCATGATACTGTGCATTACTGCATTATAGCGTCACATCATATTTCTTGCTCATTTCACCTTTAATTTAATCTCTTCTACACGTCCAGTAAGATTTCTAACAATAACAAGTTGTCTTTCAGTAACTTAAAGTGGCCATACATTTACACTAATGGTCATGTGATTTTTTTTATTTTTTTTTAATCCCTCTCCAAGTGCCCACGGTGAGCGGCGGGACCGTCCTCGGGACCCCCACCGGCCTCCAGCATATGTGGAGCTGACACGTCACGGCCTGGCTGACGGACTGCCCACTGCTCCAGTCACTGATTGGCTATCAGCAGGCCTTTTCCCCAGGTTATGATGTCATCACAACTGGGGGGGGGAATGCCTTCCGGCCGGGGTCCACGGGCCGTCCCGCCACTCACCGCGGGCACAGGGAGAGGTAAGTTAGTACTTGTAATCAGTTCCCCCGTCAGCTACAGGATTTTACAATCCACCAGACTTCTCCTTTTAAATAAGGTTCAGGAAGAAAAAAACTGAACTCAAGAACAAGAGGAGACAGTGAGAGGTTACAGGGGGAAAGATCAGAAGCAACCTGAGAAAATATGACTTTACTGAAAGAGTAGTAGATGCTTGGAACAAACTTCCAGCAGATGTGGTAGGTAAATCTACAGTAACAGAATGTAACCTGCCCGGTATAGAGATATATCTATCCTAAGGTAATAAGAAGGAAATACTAAGAGGGCCGACTAGATGGAGCAAGGGGCTTTGTCTGCCGACAATCTTCTATGTTTCTAAATGTAAAATTTTATTTATTTAATATCAATAGTACAAATATACACAATATATACAATTATTTAAAATACTTACCGTAATATCAATTGATATCCAGGATCAATAACAAAGAATATTTAAAGGTTTGTTCAGCCGACGCTTATCTCTCCCGACTTCCCGACCTGGACACTGAGAGATAAGCCGCCACCATACTGCTTTTATCCCTCTGAGAACAATAGGGTCGAGGGTTTGAAAATCCTTCATGTCCAACTCTCGTCTCATCAGAATTCCCTTTAACGTTGGTCTGTCAGCAGTTTGGGGAGAGGAGACGCTTAAAGGTGGTGATAGATGTTTGTTATATTGTTCTATATAATAGTGTTGCTTATTTGTATACTGCTGTGCTTATATCCATCACTATATATCACAAACCACATCTGTCATTGACACCTGAAAGTACAACATCAAAGAGAGTGGGATGGAAACGGCTTCGGGGAGGATGAAACAATGGCCGCTAATAACAATGTGTAATGGCAGGAAGGAGTCCGTAATAAAGTGTAAGATAAATGGGGGATAACAGCATTAGCCGTCGGCGTACTCACCAATAAGCCTGGTACTGGGTCTACTATAACCGTCATTGTAACAGGTTCATGTTATACAGGATACCTGAGCTAACAGCGAGGATCCTTGAGACAGTCTGATTCCTCGTCTGACACTATAGACGCTCACTAATATCTCCTACGTGACAAACACTGAAGCTGCTCATACAACTTAGATAGGAGATGCTGATGTGTGTATGCTGGGCTCAGCAGCGCCCCCTCCGTGAGGTGGACAACAGGTATCACAGCTGTCAGACCCCCCACCAGTGAAACTTTGTAATGGAACATATTTATAATATTACAAGATGATGGACAATGACTTCTGATACATGGGGTGCAGAGAGCGTCTTTTGTATGTGATAGTCATGTGACCAATGTCAATGGAATATTTAAAGGAACACATTGGGTCACCCAATCATCCTACATTACATTCAGATTATTTGTATTTAAAGGGGATGGTTGGAACATTTAGTAGTGTTGAGTAGATTTGCCTATATATTCGTGTTCAGTGACGTACTTCAAACCCCTTCTCACCACAGCCGCCACTGACACTTCCTAATCACTCTCCGTGGGGCTGTCCTGTCTTGGCCAGTGATTGGCTGAGCAGGCTGTCACTGCAGAGACTGGTTTGTCAGTGTTTGCGGCGGCTGTGGTGAGTGGGGAACAGGCAGGAGGACACCAGGAGAGCCTAGATAGGTAAGTATAACTTTATTATTTTCTTCCACGATCATCTGACCATGTAATAAACTTGGTAAGTGATCGCTGTTCTAGCGGTGATAGTTAAGAAGGATTGTAAATCTCTTGATACGTCTCCTGCACCCGTCTTCTATATCTTTACTAATAATCTATTTGTCTGCCCTACAGATAAGTGGTATAAACGTCATCTAACCTATCAGATTCTCAACTGGCCTTGGTACCTATCCCAGCATCAAGTGGGGCAAGCAGTAAGAGCAGCATTTCAGCTGTGGGGTAATGTCTCCTCCCTGGTGTTCTCAGAGGCCGCAGGAGACTCTGCCGACATTCGCCTGGCGTTCTTCGATGGAGAGCACAATGACGGAGCCAGACACGCGTTCGATGGACCAGGTGCTATACCATTCCTTCTTGTAGGCTTTGTTTATAAAGTATATTGTCTTTATATAAAGTGTATATATGTTGGTATAGAAGTATGGAATACCAAATCTTTGTCGTCTAACATATAATCAACATCTCTCTATCATGTGCATGAGCCCAGTAGTCCTGGATATTCATGAGAAGCAGTAAACTCCGCCCACCAGCTGCTGATTGGCAGTTATCTATTCATGCTGTGTATGGGCAGTCAACTGTCAATCAGCAGCTGGAGGGCGGGAGGGAGGGGTGTGGCAAGAATCCTATTCTCCTGCATATTAGGAGAACGGCTGAACAGAATGATGGAAGTAATATTCCGATCTGTATAGCATTTCTGTCACTAGTTTATGCTGCCCTCGTTTAAAGCGGTATAAATCTAGTGACAGATTCCCTTTAAAGTTTCTCAAGATCTGGCTTTGTGTTTTTGTGACAGGTGGCGCTTTGGCACACGCTTTCTTTCCGAGACGAGGAGAAGCTCACTTTGATGATGCTGAACACTGGTCTTTGAATGGAAAGGGAAGAAATCTCTTTGTTGTTTTGGCGCATGAAATTGGACACACCCTTGGTCTCCAGCACTCACCCTTCAAAAATGCTCTAATGTCTCCATATTATAAGAAGCTAGGCAAAGAATATGTCTTAAACTATGACGATATCTTGGCTATCCAAACGCTCTATGGTAAATCCTCATTGTTCATGTATTGGGGTCAGGTTGCCTGTAATGGCCTCTCTATAGAAAGGGGAGGGGTAAGTAAAAAGGGGTCTGGATGTAAAATAACATTACATCTCACCCCCTAGGTCCACCAAAATCTGGACACTCTGAAAGGTCAAAGACCTTCTAATCACGTGTGGGGAATACTATGCTGCATGCAATGTCCAATAGCGATGAATTAGTGCCGCCTCTTCCGAGACATGAAAAAATTTCAGTATCAGTGGGTATAACTAAGCTGAAATGCCTTTAAGCTGACTGCCAGAGGTGTAATACTTACCTCCATGCGGACTGACTGTTGATCTGCATGCAGAACACCAATAACACCTATCAATGCTCTACAATGTCATAGCATTAATCAGTATAAGAAATCTAATGATTGCTTTAAAAGTTCCCCAGGGGGCCTTAAAGGGGTTATCCAGTATTTAAAATTTTTCTTATATATTGCTGGCCTGTTGGTAAACATAATAAACATGTAATGCTTGCCTCTCTGTGCTCCCCCGTTGTGGCTTTTCTGGTGTCCCCCGCTACTTCCGAGAGGAACTTGCCCACTCAGCCAATCACTGGCCATAGGGCTGTCCTGTCTCAGCCAATCACTGGCCATAGGGCTGTCCTGTCTCAGCCAATCACTGGCCATAGGGCTGTCCTGTCTCAGCCAATCACTGGCCATAGGGCTGTCCTGTCTCAGCCAATCACTGGCCATAGGGCTGTCCTGTCTCAGCCAATCACTGGCCATAGGGCTGTCCTGTCTCAGCCAATCACTGGCCATAGGGCTGTCCTGTCTCAGCCAATCACTGGCCATAGGGCTGTCCTGTCTCAGCCAATCACTGGCCATAGGGCTGTCCTGTCTCAGCCAATCACTGGCCATAGGGCTGTCCTGTCTCAGCCAATCACTGGCCATAGGGCTGTCCTGTCTCAGCCAGTGACTGTCACTCTTGAGACAAGTTTGTCTTAGAAGTAGCAGAGCTGCAGTCAGCAGGAGACATTGGGCAACACCACATTGGGTTTACCAACAGGCCAGCAATATTTTTTAAAAATTTAAATGCTGGATAAACCCTTTAAAAAATTCAAAAAATGTTTATAAAAAATATTACAAAGCTCATTCCCCACAGTTGAAATTACCCCCCCCCCCCCCAACACCCTTTTTTTTTTACAAAAAATGTAAAACTAAATAAACAAAAATGAACGTATTTGGCATTGTAGCGTGTGCAGTTGTTTGATCCATTAAAACACAAAAATATTGTTCCCGCAAGGGGAAAAGGTAAATGAGAAGCGAAAAAAAGAGGCCAGGATTGCTGACTTTTTTGTCACATTATAAATCAGAAAGAAAAAATAAAAAGTGTCCAAAAATGACCCTCTACACCAATATGTTTTCCAGCTTCACCCAACTTCATCCTACATTTTCTGGTAGGTTATATGGAGTCGTTACAAAGTACAATTGTTTATTTAAAAAAAAAAAAAAAAAGCCCTTTCATAACAAGAAGAAAACACACAATTGGCTCCGTCCTCCAGGCCAAAATCCACCGTGTCATTAAGGAGTTAAATACTGCAGGTATTCTATTCAGCCGGTGTCCTTATTGCTATTGTTATATATGGTGCTCAGTCTTTTATCTATGTGTATTTATTGGTACAGTAAAATACACTGTAAATACCATAGAATCAAATGTATGCATTGTATAAGATAGATCACTACATAAAATAGACTTCATAAAACGTATCAGCAAAAATATTAACAGAAATAGGATCCGGTAGAAATAAATATATATTTTTTTCTAAAACAGGGGCGCCCTCTAGTGGAAAACTAGTGCAACGCCCTGGGAAAGATTTCTTAATGTTTGAAGACTGGAGCGCGGAGAAGAGTGTTGCCAGAGCCGAAAGGAAAGGTTTTTATTGCCAATCCATGTTTGACGCTATAACATGGGGTAAGCAGTGACCAGTAACAGTAATGGGAATTTATACCAAATTACTATTTTATTTATGATTGGAAATTGTTAGTGTTTACTGTCTATATGTTCTGTCATTTTTCTCTTTTTAAAGGGGCACACCACCCTTTTATTTTTATAGATATATATATTTCTGCTTATTTATATACAACGTAATAAACATCATATTCTTAAGAATTTATAAAGGCAAAGAATTAAAAACTTTATTAAAAAAAATCATTACTTTCTCGGGTTCCCCTTTAAACCTGCCTGGGATACACGTATAGGGGCGCACTAGCTCGACCAGGTGGGGGGTGTTTTTCTGCTGATTGTTACCACTTTGTGATTAATAAAGGATGCAAAGTTCTTAATCCGCTGCCTATTCTCGGTGTGCCGCGCTCATACAGGTTATCCCCATTCCTTATTCCGTCCCTATCTATCTTCCCCCAGATCTGAAGCAGACGTTGTACATATTTAAAGGTGGCAATTACTGGACGATTTCTCCATCTGGGAACGTCTCCGAGCCGCAGTTCTCACAGCAGAGGTGGAAGAAGTTGCCGGCGTTTATTGAAGCTGCAGCCGTGTCAGGAGCCGATGGAAAATTCTACTTCTTTAAAGGTTCGAAAATGATCTAATTGTAGAGTATTGGAAAAAAACATAAAAATTCACCTGTAACTTGTGCAACAGGAAACAGAATTTTTGTGCCTAGGCCGACAAACGTTTGAAAATTCAACCGTAGCGATGTGCTAGTAGCGAACGACGATTTTAGGTCTAAACCTAAATGAACGATCTGCCGATGACATGATCATCGGCTGATCGTTCTCTCTATTCCACCGAGCGAAAATCGGCCGATTATCGCTCCTGTGGAATAGGGCCCTAAGAGAAGTCCTAATGTGTGCCAATCCATGCAGCATTCATTGGTTGCAGAATACTTTAAAGGGGTTATCCAGCGCTATAAAAACATGGCCACTTTCCCCCTACTGTTGTCTCCAGTTTGGGTGGGGTTTCAAACTCAGTTTCATTGAAGTAAATGGAGCTTAATGGCAAACAGCACCTGAACTGGAGACAAGAGACCAGTTCTAAGCAATGGTGGTCAGTGGGTTCTGGGTGGTTAACCCTCTCCCCGCCACCATCCAGCACTGTGATCCACGTTGCCGAGGCTTGGGGAGGGGGGATTGTCTTCTGTCTCAGTGGTGCAGGCAGGGTAAGAGCAGGTAAAGGAACAGAGAAGATGATGCCTGCGGTGCCCCCCCCCCTTCAAACCCGGCAATGTCACTAGAGGAGTGGATCACAGGGTCAGCAGGGACAGGGTTACATCCTCAGATTTGGTAAGTATCTTTACCGTCCCTTTGTAAGATGCACAAAGTAACTTCTATAAAACTGGATTAGTTATAAATCATGGTGAATTTGTCTTTCAGGTGGACGATGTTGGAGATACAAAGGCTCCAGGCTAGAGGTCGGCTTTCCCCGTAAGTGCAGCGATCACGGACTCCCGCGACATCCCGACACGGCTCTCTACTTCCAGCCACTTGGACATTTGGTCGTCTTTAAAGGGGACAAGTACTATGTGTTACATGAGGAATCACTGACAGTGGAGCCATATTACCCTCGAAATCTGCAAGACTGGAAGGGTGTGCCCCACAACCCCAACGCAGCGACCGCCCATCCTAATGGCTCCATCTATTTCTTTAGAGGTGAAAACTACTGGACGTTCGACCAGAACAGCCTAAAGGTCACGGCTTCCGGGAAGTGGATGCGAGACTTATCCTGGCTCGGCTGCCAGAATTCTTGATGTATAATAACGTGTAATTACTAATGATAAGTTCCCAAACTCCCCGTGTTATAGAAACATAGAAACATAGAAGATTGTCGGCAGAAAAAGACCACTGGGTCCATCTAGTCCGCCCTTTTAGTATTTTCTTCCTTATTATCTTAGGATAGATATATGTCTATCCCAGGCGTGTTTAAATTCTGTTATTGTAGATTTACCAACCACCTCTGCTGGAAGTTTGTTCCAGGTATCTACCACTCTTTCAGTAAAATAATATTTTCTTACATTGCTTCTGATCTTTCCCCCAACTAACCTCTCACTGTGTCCTCTTGTTCTTGAGCTCAGTTTTTTACTAAAAACACTCCCCTCTTGAACCTTATTTAGTCCCTTAACATACTTAAAGGTTTCAATCATGTCCCCCCTTTCCCGTCTTTCCTCCAGACTATACAGATTCAAATCCTTAAGTCTTTCCTGATATGGTTTATGCCTCACACCCTCCACCATTTTTGTAGCTCGTCTTTGGACCCGTTCTATTTTATCAATGTCCTTTTTTAGGTGAGGTCTCCAGAACTGGACACAGTATTCCAGATGTGGCCTCACCAGAGCTCTATACAGCGGGATCACAATCTCCCTCTTCCTACTGGTTATACCTCTAGCTATACACCCCAGCATACGATTTGCTTTCCCCACCGCCTGGTTGCACTGGTGACTCATTTTAAGGCTTTCAGAAATCATTACCCCTAAATCCTTCTCTTCTGAAGTCTTTTCCAACACAGTACTGCCGATGTGATACTCGGATAGAGGATTCCTCCTCCCCAAGTGCATTATTTTACATTTGGAAACGTTGAACTTCAATTTCCACTGTTTGGACCACTTATCTAGCAAAGCTAAATCATTTTCCATATTACTGACACCTCCAGGAATATCCACCCTATTGCACACTTTTGTGTCGTCAGCAAACAGACAAACTTTACCTATCAACCCTTCTCCTATGTCACTTACAAACATATTAAAAAGAATAGGACCCAGAACAGACCCTTGTGGCACACCACTTGTAACCAGTCTCTGCTCAGAATATTCACCATTAACAACAACCCTCTGATATCTCTCCTTCAGCCAACCACAAATCCACTGAACTATCCAGGGATTTAGTCCAATTTTCTCCAACTTCTCTATCAGCTCTTTATGGGGAACTGTATCAAAAGCTTTGCTGAAGTCCAGATAGGCGATATCCACAGCACCACCTTCATCCAGCACTTTTGTGGCATAATCAAAGAAATCAATGAGATTAGTCTGACATGATCGGCCCTCAGTAAAGCCATGCTGGTTTGGATCCATCAAATTGTTGATTCTTAGGTGATCCATTATCTTCTTTTTTAGAAGAGTTTCCATCATTTTCACTACTACAGATGTCAGGCTCACTGGCCTGTAGTTACTGGGCTCTTCTCTATTCCCCTTCTTGTGGATTGGTATAACATTGGCTGTTCTCCAATCATCGGGGACATCTCCTGTTAGCAGGGATTGGTTATACAGATCTGTCAGGGGGGCAGCAATCACAGATCTGAGTTCTTTAAGAACCCTGGGATGGATCCCATCTGGACCCATCGCCTTATTCAGCTTTAAACGGGCAAGTTCCTCTGCAACTTCAGCCTCTGAAAATACTGGAGCCGAACCCATATAGCTGGAGGCAATGCTGTGTCCAACCATCCTGTGATTGTGAAGGCCGCCTTCTGAAAACACTGAGCAAAAGTAACTATACACTGAGCAAAAGTATAGGTTTTCCAGCTGATCGTCCCCACGAAATGCACAATAAACGAACCGTGTCAGGGACGTTGTCATATTCATTACATTATGCCCTCTCTTCTGCGGGCACATTAGGGTGGCGCCTGCAATCCAATAGAGCATAAAATTCAATGCAATGCACAGCCTTCAGAATGGCCATAAATTATGTGAACAATGGCCGTTGTTCATACTTTAGTGGTTGGAAATAATCGACATGTTGGCTGCATTTAAAAAATGGTCGTTCAGCACAATGTGAGAAAGAAACAGGAAGCATTGCCCTGATTTCAATGCAATGCTGCCCGGGGCTGAAAAGAACGGCCACTGTTTTCATTTTTAGGTTCCAAATTACAGCTGTTAGGTCAAGGAGACACATGGTACCTTTCATATATCTGTCTGTGCTTCCAGCTTTTCCGACCTCCTGATTTCTGTAACACCTCCTTACTCCCCCCCCCCCCCCCCCCCTCCCATCCCTGACTCTGTTTGGGTCTGTCCTGATTCACACTGTTTACTCCACATTATTGTGTGTATTTGTAATACAGTGATTACAGACCGCTGTGCACATGTATATGTAGGCATCTTGATGGTTTTTTGAAAGAAATTATATGGAGGTGGTTTTTCCTAGGACGAGGACTGGTTTCTGGGGAGGATATGGGGCCTCATCATAAAATATCCCCCCATATCATTGTACAAGGGTCTTGCCATTGGTTTTCCATTGTACATGGATCCTAACTGATCGACCTTAGTATAAAGAATATATGCATAGATGGATAAAAGGAATCCAGTCCTGCACTATATGTCCGTATATTAAACTATGTTTACAAGGGGCTGTATGACGGCTGTATGACGAACTGTGTGACGGGCTGTATTTCGGGTTATGTGACGGGCTGTATGACGGCTGTATGACGGGCTGTATGGCGGGCTGTATTTCGGGTTATGTGACGGGCTGTATGACGGCTGTATGACGGGCTGTATGGCGGGTTATGTGACGGGCTGTATGACGGCTGTATGACGGGCTGTATTTCAGGTTATGTGACGGGCTGTATGTGTGCACTTGTCACTTCTCACTGTTACTTAATCAGATTCTGTAAACAGAGGTCAGACCTGATGGTGAAACCAAAGTGATGTCAGGTAGAATGTAGAAATAAGTGATGGTTTCTGGTGTCGGCTGAGGTTTCATCCACAATGAGGAGACAAGCGTCGGCTTCCCTTCCTTTGAACCCTAACAATTTGTTTGCTGATATAGGAACCTCGCCTTAGTCATTGTGTAACCGGTGTGTTAGGAAGCATCAGGGCCGTCAGCTCCTCTTTGTGTATTCGGACAGGTATGTGGCCATTTCTATCGGCTAACGCTTCATCAGTCAGTCTGACATTATGCAATCTGTGATCTATGGCCGGAGTAAACAATACAGGGGAGTATGCCGTACCAGCTCGATTCTATTAAACCTGACTAAGCCGGTTATGAAGAACCAGGGGATAAGTGTATATATATGAGAATATATAACCTGTTATTAAAGGGCAGGGGCGTAGCTAGGATTATATATATATATATATATATATATATATATATATATATATATATATATATATATACTCGGTGATGTGGCTAAAAAAAAAAATCTCTTGTGGCCAGAGCCAGAATCCTGCGTGCAGCCACAACAGTGACTGGCAGAGGAGAAAGCCAATGTCTGCTTGTTCTGTCCATCCACTGTATTTAACTATAACAGCCTATTAGGAGCAGAATACCTTTTGCTTAACCCCTCATGTACTGCAGTGTGTAAGTGACTCAATGTTCTCTTACATGCTGCAACACAAAAAAGGGTTAATAAGCTAAAGACAATTAGCTCTCTGCCTCACTGCTCTGATAACCTCTGACCTCTGTTCTCTGAGCTCCTGCAGAGGTCAGGGGTCATCAGTGCAGGAGTAGTGAAGGAGAGAGCTAACTGTCTTTAGCTTATTAACCCTTTTTTGTGTTGGAGCATGTAAGAGAACACTGGGTCACTTACACACTGCAGTAAATAAGTAAGGGGTTAAGTAGAACGACACAGGAGGCTCTTATCTTCCCTGTGCATCCCCGGGCCCCCCTCCCCCCAGGGGCCCCATAGCAACTGCCTTCCCTGTCTCTATGATAGCTATGCCACTGGCCCCAGCTACTGACTGGCTGAGCGGGCAGTCCATCAATTGTTATGCCCCCCCCCCCCACCTTTTGGGAAGGTCCTCATAGCAGTGAGTGAAGGAATTGAAGGTCGGCCCAGATGTGTAGATGGTGCTGGGATCTCTGGTAAATTATAATTATTTAATAAATGAAGCAGAATTAGAGGAAAAACACACATTTCCTTTAAAAAAATTCCAGAAGGCCTCTCTGGTAAGAAACAACATTGTAAAAACTATCATGTACACATCTCCAATAGATTAGAATCCCCTCTGTGGACTGGCTACAGACACCACAGCTCTATGGAACTACAAGTCCCAGCCAGCCTTATCCGCTTCTGGGGACCTGAAATCAAGATGTCAAAGTTCTGTGGCACTAAAGGTCTCAGCCGACCTACACTGGTCCAGATCTCTGATGAAGACCTTCAGTCCAGTCTTACAAATAACAAGGTTTTGTGGCACTACAGCTCTCAGCCGACCTGATCTGTGGTTATTCAATGGAAAACAGATACTGTGTACTGCGTCCCCCTCCCCGTATTGTTCATGAGTCTAAGGGCAAGTAGGTGACGTGGAACAGACAGTGGCGACAGACACTCTCACCCGTCCAGATGGAAATGGTTCCAATCGGTACAATCTGTCAGAACGCCCTCCTGCCTCTGGGGGCTACGGGATGGAATGGAGGCTCTAGCTGCATAAACTAAACATTTTAGTAAAGATTTTTTGTGTCTCTTGGTAGAGATGTCAGACAGGTGTAATAAAAAGAAAGCCGGGGTGTTCGGGATTTGAAATTGCAATTTATTACTGATAACATCGTAGACTCCCAGAAAGGACGTAGGACGGGGCAGGACCAAAAATAATAATACGTAATAATAATGGAATACCATCTCGCCAATCATTTATACCCTGCCTCCTGGGATTTACTAGCTATTGAGGATGTGTGGGTAAATTGGAGCCCCCTTTCTAGTTATCAGTCACAGTGATATTCGGGTCCGTCTTCCACTTCAGCACAAAGTGAGGATGGAAACCTTAACGAGGAGAGAATTGAATATAGAAAGAGAGTGGTGCAATGAATCAGAACCCAAAAGAGTGCACCCCGATGGTTCCGGGAGAGACCTCAAAAAATGTGTCAGCTGTCTGACTCTCCAATCACCCAAATTGGTCAGGTCTCTAATATCCAAAAGTTCCTGAGCAGAGAACCATCTGTCATTTTGGAGGAAATCCTGCGCCCTGTATTTCCCCGCAGTCCACCAAGACCCAAATGGCCCTGATAATCTGGGACCAAACTGTGGGTTAGGCAGAATCGGAAAAAGCGGAGAAGGTCTAGGAGAAATGTCCGCCTGTTGAACCAATAGAGGGGTGCCCAGAAAATTTCCGAGGTGCACAGAGTGGATCCAGGGGAGAGACATAAGTGGCACGGAGGTGAAAGTTTGTTCCAGGCGGACCCACTGCTTTAGATCTGCATGTCGGTGCCAATCCAAGGCTCTCTGCAGTACAGAGGCCTCATAATAAGCCCTGACATTTGGTAGACCTATACCACCTCTGTGTTTCGGTATGAGCAGAAGCCTTCCCTGCCAAAATAAACTTGGTCAAGTCCCTGGAGCGAAAGAAGTGCGCAGGGTGAGGTGTAATCGGGTCTGAATAAGGTTTAGAGTTCAGGGCAGCACATTCGTTTTGTAAATAGAGCATCTACCGGACCAAGTGCAGAACTCCTTAGACCACAACTTAGATCCCTGGGAAGTATCTTTTGGTAAATTTAAAAAGTTTTGGACGTACAATAGTCAGGACTGGCTGTCCGGGACGTCTATGACAGATGGACGTTATCTGTTAGAATGATTCTGGACTGTCGCTTTATCATTTCACCTTGTTGTTTATAGCTTAGTATATAGTCCCCTCCAGCATAAAGGTCAGGTGTCCGCCCCAATCCCGGACGAGCCCCCAAAGGAAGGGTGCCGATACTGTCTGACCACAAATTCTTCTTCAGGCAGAAGTTTCTTGACCTCCTGCGAATCCACCGGACACCCTATGAGGTCTGGTCCAAATTTGTAACAATTAGATGACAACATTTCTGTAAAATCAATCACAACAGAGGCTCAAAAATCCCCTTGGAAATCTTTATTAAAGGAGAACTCCGTCACCTGCTTACCTCCCTGGCTCCTGCGCTGCCGCCCCCCCAATCACTGGGAATTCAGGAGAAAAAAAACAAAGGTTTGTTATAATGGAAACCGGAAGCAGATTCCAGTAATCTCAAGAGTTTGTTGTTGGGCAGTGTGATGGCTCAGGGGGTATGTGTTATACCTCGCATGCTGGAGACCTGGGTTCAAATCACCTCAAGGCCCTTTATTCTCAATTGTAGGCATATATTATATTGTATATAGAGGAGTGAAACTTATAATAGTATCAAAAAGTCTCTTCTAGTAATGACTGATTTAATGGCTCAGGGTGTATGTGTTATCCCTCTCATACTGGAGACCTGGGTTCAAATCACCTAAAGGCTCTTTATTCTCAGTTGTAGGAAGATTTTCTAATGTATTCTCAGAGGAGTGAAACTTATAATAGTATCAAAAAGTCTCTTCTTCTTGTGACTGGTTTGATGGCTCAGGGGGTCTGTGTTATCCCTCTCATGCTGGAGACCTGGGTTCATATCTCCTAAAGGCCCTGTCAAATCTTCTTAAGGTGTATTTTCAGAGGAGTAAAACTTATAGCATTATCAAAAAGTCTCTTCTAACAGTGACTGGTGTAGTGGTTCAGGGGTTCAGGGGTTCAGGGGTTCAGTGGGTCTGTGGTCACCCTCTCATGCTGGAGACCTGGGATCAAATCTCCTGGTGGTTGCAGTAAGAATGATGAAGATTCCCTCATGTATAGAAGACAGTGAGGAGATTCTCTTCTAAAAGAAGTTGAGTGTAATAATTACCTTTATTAAAGATACTCTTGTAGCTTCTACACTGAAGTAAGAAGTACAGCCATGAAGCTAAAGTAAAGAGCTGCCCTAGCCAGGGCAGCTCTCTTATATAGAGTACATGGAGTCCCTAACAAACAGGGACCTGGCACTGCTATTAGCAAGGAGCTGGCCAGGATTGCACCCTCCTAGCACAGGGTACTGCCCCCAGGTTACTCACACCAGCACAGAGCATTGCACCTTCATCACCAGCACATGATGCATTGGGTCCTGGACCTGGGTCTCTAAGCCAAGCCAGCAGGGGGTGCTGTTCCTGGGAGTCACTGCTCCCCAACACCTAGCCAGCAATGGGTATTAACCTGGGTCACTCACACCAAGCCAGCACTGGGTCTGGTAGCACAACAGCAGACAGCACTGGGTTCTGAACCTGGGACTGCAGCACCACATCTGGGAACTCACGGTTCTTACCCCCTGAGCCACAGCTCCTGCTCCCAAACTGAATGGAATAAGGGAAAGATGGAGGTCAGAATAAATGAAGGTTTCAGAAAATGGGCAACCTAGGCCACAGGAACTGAAAAACCCTATAAGCAGATGATACAGGATTAGAACCCTGGTCTCCAACATACAGCATAGACAGGCTGGAGAGGCTACTCAGACCACTGAGCCACAGCTCCTGCTCTCACAGTCAGTGGGAATAAGGGAAAGATGGAGGTCATAGTCCGTAGAAAGGAAAGTTTCAGAAAATACACAGCGCAGGATTAGAACCCAGAGCCCCAATACATGGTCTGACACCTAATCCTCCAGGCCACAGGCACACAGGAGGAAGAGGAGGAAGGGGAGGAAGGGGAGGATCAGTCAGATTATAAAGGAAATCTACACTTTTGCTGTAAGATGTATAGAGCTGCCCCCACACCAGCTCTCTTATATAGAGTACATGGAGTCCCTAACAGGGACCCGGCACTGCTAATAGCAAGGAGCCAGCACTGAGGATCACACCAGGGCCAGCACTGAGTATCAGCCATGGAGTCCAATACATGAAGCACTGGGTCTCTATGCCAAGCAAGCAGGGGGCATTGTATCCATCACCATCACCTATAGCCAGCATTGGGTAGTAACCCAGGTCACTCACAACAAGCCAGTATTGTACCAGGGAGACCAACACCTATCGCCAGCATCGGGGACTGAACCTGGGACTGTCGGGGTCATCATGGTTCTTACCCCCTGAGCCACAGCTTCTGCTCTGAGATTTATGGGAAATAAGTGAAGGCGAAGGTCAAGGTCCAAAGAAAGAAAAGTTTTAGATAACAGCAAGACCCAGGATTAGAACCCAGGGTCCCAGCACTTACACAGCCTGACAGCAAAGCCAAAATGAATGGCTTACCTTGTAATAAAATGGTAAACTAGGATTTGAGCCCTGGTCCCTCACATATAAGGCAGAGCACTGAGACCACTGAGCTATAGCCCAGCTCCCTTAGAGAAAGGCCTGACCCTCATATAATGCCCCAGAGGGCTCAAACAGGATCATGAGGCTGACACTCCAGACCCTTACCCACTGAGCCATCCTGTGGATTCTGTCATGTCGGTGAGGGACATGGCCTTCTATGTGCTAAGGGTCGTGTTCCCGAAGGGATTCAGCCCCCAGCGGATGTTATACAGGGTTATACTATTACACTACTCTAGTCACTGACATGTAGCATATGCTGACCTCTAACAAATATGAAGCAACTTTATGACTATTGGGCGTACAAATTTCTTATAGCTTAGTCGTGCAAAGGAAGGGTCCGTGGAGTCTCAGTTACGAGTCTTAAAACACGGGAATAGCCAGATATCCCTCCAGGGGAGGGAAGCCTATTGCCAAGGGGCGGCTCCCTGTGGGGAGATCACCAAACCTCCCTGATACGCAGCCCCTTAAGTCCCACTCGGTTGCGAGTATTGGAACATAAATAGGGAAATACCAGGGTGGCCCCTTATACATCAAAGTCTAATTCTGTGGCGAGTATCGCGACATGACAAGGGTTTACCAAGGCAGGCATCCATCCACAGACGATCGTTTCAGGGTATTTGCCCCTCGTCAGTGTGGAGTAGGATTCTGGCTAACAGGGGCAATGAAAAATAGACCAACAAAACACAACAATCACTGAGCTCAGGGAGACCAGCGACAAAAAAATCAATTGAAGTACTCACTGAAGAGTCTCCACTGATGCATTGCCCCCTATAAATTTATTTAACGTCTCCAGCCGCAGCTCAGACCAGGAAGCGGCGGCTAGATGGGAGAACAAGGCGGTGTGATCCGGGACCCGGCACTGAAACCGGGGAGGTAAGTGACCGGCGGCTTCTATATTGGCCCCCCCCTCCGGCCATACACTGAAAATACACATAGCCCGGAGAACCTCTTTAAAATACAGATTTTCCCAAGATTTACTTGCCAGCCCCGCATTGTAACCCCCGCCTGCAGACCCTCAGTCACCGCACAGTCATGGTGGGAATTGTCGTTTTTAACAAGTTGGAGGGATGAGGGTTTCCCTTTTTCTTGTATAGGTTTATTGTTGGAACAATTGAGATTTTGGGGATCAGTAATGTCTTATCCCTATGAAGTGAGAGGTCCCCACAAGTACAAACGCATGCGCAGTACTTCCATCGATCTCAGTCTTCCTCTGCTGTGGTGCTACTCCAAAAACCTTGAGGACCTTTAGGTCATGTGACGCATCTGGCGGGTCCTGCAGCCCTCTCCTGCACACACTTATACCTTAGGGGTCATTGCCACAAATCGTTGCAGGAACCACCACATAACCACCACGTACAAACATCACTAAACTGCAATGTACAATTATCCCTGAGGTAAAAGTGTGAGCTGCAGGCTACAAAACGTCACCTGAGGCAAGAAACTCAACCCGCCTCATGGACGGAGCTGCCCTGAGTCATACTCTGCTCCCATGTCAGTCTTCACTGTAAGTTCTTATATTCTAATCACAATACAAGATACTGACAATAAAGGAAGAGGCTCCTCCCACATGAGGCGGGGCTGAAGTGCAAGGTGTTATGGGAGGACTCCGCAAAAAGTCACCCTGAATGATACATAGAAAATATAAGATAATAAACCATGTGACGGTCCTCGTCAGGGCGGCCTCCCGTGTCGGCCATCACTGGGCCCTCCTGGCCCTTTAATATCACCTCACTCCTGCTGTTACTTATTAACCCCCGGCTGGGGTCACCGTCTCCTCGGGGGTCACCATGACATAGTTATAGGGAAGATAAGGCGGCCATGTTACCAAGAATATAAATAATAAAGGAGATTCTCACTTATGTTGAAGGACGTGGCGTGAAGAGAACAGTAAGAGTTTTCTGGTTATTTAGGTTTTTTTGGGTTATTGGTTCATTATATTTGTTTGAAAATTAAAACTCTATTAAAGGGGCAGTGACTATAGAGGGAGGTGGGAGGAGGGGTGCCCCTCACATTGGATAGGAGAACAGTATGAAGTGCAGTTTTTGTAAAATTTTTGAAATGTCAAAAAAATATTTCCAGCTTTGGGTGAATAACACGATCATCTGAAACAAATCATAACGGGGCCTCATGAATATTAATCAGGTTTCCCCCCCCGCTTACCTTATACGTCCTGTTAATGATTTAAGTCTTTTTATGTGTCAAAGGAGCCGCACCGCCCGGGTCTGGGGGTTACGTCACCCGTCTGCACCACCCCTGCAACTACTTTAAAGTGTCCCTGTCGTTTTCATGTTTTCTGGGTTCACTATAACCTATGGAGGGGCCAAGGGGGATAAGTGAGCAGGTAGAGGAGAGAACCAGCCGACACACCTCCCAGCCGCCCCGGTTCTGCTGGGACATTCACAGTTTTGAGGGTGATGTCCCCATTTGTCCCACTTTCTTAAACATACCTGGCCCCTTTTACTATGAGCGCTTGGACAGCATTCTCCCTCCCCCTGCGTTCCAGCACAATGCTGGGGAGGGAAGGAGGCGCTGGTGCTATTATACTGGTGGCAGCATACATATACACACATACATACATACTCGGTGATGTGGCCAAAAAAAAATTCTCTTGTGGCCAGAGGCAGAATCCTGTGTGCAGCCACAACAGTGACTGGCAGAGGAGAAAGCCAATGTCTGCTTGTTCTGTCCATCCATTGTATCTAACTATTAGGAGCCTCATGGTTATATACATAGGTTCAGGAGCAGACTACCTTTTGCTTAACCCCTCATGTACTGCAGTGTGTAAGTGACCCAATGTCCTCTCCTTCACTACTCCTGCACTGATAACCCCTGACCTCTGCAGGAGCTCAGAGAACAGAGGTCAGAGGTTATCAGAGTAGTGAGGGAGAGAGCTAATTGCCTTCTGTATTAACCCTTTTTTGTGTTGCAGCATGTAAGAGAACACTGGGTCACTTACACACTGCAGTAAATAAGGGGTTAAGCAAAAGGACACAGGAGGCTCTTATCTTCCCCAGGCCCCCTCCCTCTACGGGCCCCATAGCAACTGCCTTCCCTGCCTCTATGGTAGCTACGCCACTGTTAAATGGGAACTATCAGCAAATTAGAGGAATCTAACCTGCTGATAGCCCCCAATAGCGCCAGGTCCCCTAACATTAGTAGTGGGAAAGTCTGCTCTGGATCACCCTTAGGAGCACTGCCGTGTCATTACGGAGCCCATTATATGTCTCAATTATCATGCACCTTACTTTGATGTAAAATAATAGAGACGTACTTACCTGCCCAAGTTCCCCCAGTGTCCTCCAGCCGTGTCTGTGGGATTCCCCACTCACCACAGCTGCCGCGGACACTTCTGGTCCCGTCTCTAAAGAGTCACCTTAGAGATGGGTTTGGAATTGCCGGAAGCGGTTGCGACTACAGTGAGCGGGGAGCCCCACAGTGGGATTCCCCCAAGAGGTAAGTATTATGTTATTTTCTTTACCCTCGCATCAGCCATCGACCACGTATCAGTATGTAGCACGTATGATGATCGTCTCCTTGGCTGATCGTCGTCTTCACTACAAGATTCTGCCTGATCGGTCAGATAGTCGCTACGTAAGCGAGTGCTGGCTGACACCATGGGTTGGGTCATATAATACGGCCTTTCATCTATGTAAAAAGGAAGGTGTAATATTATCAATCACTTCATAAAGAGAGACGTTCTCTGCCAGTGTCACCTACGGGAAAATAATGAAATAGAATCAATGTTTTGGTATAGAACATTCCAGATACAAAACGTTCTTTGTTCTCCTGAGCAAACACAACCCTATGACCAGCCGTGTGCTATAGCAACTCACGTTAGCGAGGGATATGTTGTCTAGCACTGGGCTAGGATGGGCACAGGGCTGGCAGGTCCAGTAACATTGCACAATACCTGTGATTACTTTATGTGTATACCGATAGATGTGTCAATATATTGGATAACTCACAAGTATCACGTTGGCTCCTAATTGGTTGATCGCAATGTCGCACAGAAAATCAGGGTAGTAAAGTGAGTGTAGTTTTTAAAATACAGGGATGTGTAGGATAGAAGAGTTTAGCTGGTTTATAGGGGAGGGTTTAACTAAGGAGCAGCCAAAGATTTCTTAAAATAGATTGCGTAGTATCTGTCTTTCCAAACATTTTCCCTCCATAGGATAGCCTTCGCAACGTCTAACATAATTATACATCATGCAATTTACCGAAAATGACTTCTTACCCTACAAAAAAAGTTTAAAAGTCTTGGCCACTAGGAGACTTACTTCCCTGCAAACTGCTCTCCACTGTCTGTTGTTAAGTGAATTCTGTCTCTAGCAGCAGAGAGAACAAGACAGAATACAGAAATGGGGACAGGGCCTGAAGAGCGCTTTGTGTCTGTGGCATGACCAGTGAAGACTCTCGTCTCCCATTAGGGCAACTGGTTCTCCAGTAAACCAAATGGAGACTGGGGAAACCCTTTGCAGTCAGCCCTAATGTAAGGAGATACTGATAGCAGCCTGTGTCATAGTGATGTTAATACATTTTAAATGGAGTCGACCCCCATTTCTGCACACATCAAACTGCTTGTATTGTGTTATTGAAGATGTGTAAGTAGTCACACCTTCATTACTTTGCTGTGCTACATTGATGTCCCAAAAAACTATTTTTACCCCATATAAAATGGAGGTCGTCGGCCCTTTTCGTCTTTCCTTCTGACCTCCGTTTTCGCCTGCTGTTTTCTTCTGGTTCTGTTCTGCTGTCTCTGGTCTGACCTGTATTTGCCTCACTATCCTTTAGACTAGGTCCACACTATGTAAAAACAACGTCTATATTTCATAACAACGGCCGTTATTTAACAAATTTCCCAGCTGTTGTTATGAAATATGGCCGTTGTTTTTGCATAGTGTGGACCTGGCCTTATTGTGTCTGTCTTGTCTTGTTCTGTGCTCTCACTTACCTAGTGTTGCCCAGATGTCGCTGACCGCTTAGGGTAGGGTGTGACTGTGTCACAAAAAGGCAATTTTACATGATTGTCAGTGGTTAGACAAACGACGGCCAAGTAATAAACAAATCAGAGCTCAATTCATTTGCACTTTAAGCTCTTAATAATTGCCGATCCTCCTGTTTATGGCGGTCAATAATGGGCAATATTACAACGTCCTAAACCAATGCCGCTGTGGGCTGGATGCATGGCTGCCACATGAGGAGGAAGCAATGATTGCCGTATGCACAGCACGCCACATTGTGGGAGACACATAATGCAAAAATTATGTAACAAAAATATAATATAAAAAATATAAATAATATATTAAAACAACTCTGCTCCTAACATTAAGTAAGACATATACAAAATTACCATCACACAGTGACAGACATATGGGGGGGGTGTGGGGGGGTTTATTATTTTATCCCAATTTAGGATATATGAGCAATTCTCGCAGAATTCCGCACATTTTATAGCGCTCATGGAATTGTCGTGGAATTCCGTGTGAAAAAATGAACTTCCTATTTCGCCAGCGCAATCCACCAATTCTTTGGGCGGAATGTGGATTTCAGATGGAATTTTCCGCTGTGTGCACGGACAGACGGAGATCCCATTTGGCTCTTTGGAAAGGAGCAGTGTTGCATTGAAACGTGAGGAATACCGCTCGGATTCTGGGAGAATGGCTCAGTGTACATACACCTAAAGAAAGCTGCGATCTTGCACTTTACAGACATGTTCATTAAAGAACAAAAAAATTCTGTGATAATGGGAAAAGGTAAATGCTGCGTTTGTAATGAAGACGGCAAAAAAACATAAATTTTTTTTTTTTTTTAAAGTAACCAGTGCATGGAAAAAAAAAATGTGAAAAATGCTGTTGGAATGTATGTGCGGGGAAGGGGTTAATTGACTGACAACTCGCTGCCCTTCAGATTCCCACCTGTCAGGGATCCCTCAGATAGGCGACCACTCCTTCACACTTTATGAGCTTTCTTTTTTGTTTAGGACAAATAGTTTGTTCCCGTCCGGCGAGGTGTGCGGAGGGTTAAGAGGGAGTGTTTGTAGCAAAGCGTTCTGTCACCAAGGAGAGATGTGTAAGCTATTGGTAAGGAAACCAAACACTCAGCAGCTCCGGCACATCAGCTGGGGGGGATTCCGTCTACTACAGAACCTACCGGTGCCCAGCGGAGATGCCAGGGGACCCCCATAGCCGGGACGGGGGCAGGTGACCTGGCCAGGGACCTCAGGTAAGTACTGCGGAAAAGATTGGATGTGTATACGGAATATGTGCTGGAAAGTCATTGGAAGTTCTGGAATTCTATTATATGTAACATATTAGGAACTTTCTAGATTAACTTAAAGTTCATGATTTATAAAGAGTTACTAAACTCTCCTGTATACATGATGCACCATGGTATTCTAATTGCTTGGTGCACGAGGGACGGCTACAAAATGGATGTATTCTGAGTGGAGCTATGTTATAGGCACGACTATATATCTATAGAATCTATACATAGATACATTCTAATGTGGACAAAACTCATTTGAAGTGTCGCTGTCATTTGTCAAAACTTTTGACATAGAGACATCACAGAGACATGTCATAGAGACATCATAGAGACATGTCATAGAGACATCACAGAGACATGTCATAGAGACATCACAGAGACATGTCATAGAGACATCACAGAGACATGTCATAGAGACATCACAGAGACATGTCATAGAGACATCACAGAGACATGTCATAGAGACATCACAGAGACATGTCATAGAGACATCACAGAGACATGTCATAGAGACATATAATAGAGACATGACCTTGATCAGTCCAGGTCGGAGTGTTCAGACATGCTCCGATTGTGAGAATGAGCCGGGAGAGGACCGTGCTGCACAGTCCGCTCCCTGCTCTGTGTCATGTGACCAGTCTCCGTCTTATTGCCTATGTAAGTCTATGGAGCCGGACTGATATCACGTGACAGGATGCCAGGTGAGGACATGCTCTTCTCCCGGCTTGTTCTCCCAATTCGTACGGGTCTGAACTCTCACACCCGGACCGATCAAAGCTTTTAACATGTCTCTATGATGTGTCTCTGTGACACATCTCTATGACACGTATCTATGTCTCTATGACACGTCTCTATAATGTCTCTATGACATGTTTCTATGATGTCTCTATGATATGTCTATCACATATCTCTATAATGTCTCTATGACGTCTCTATGGTGTCTCTGACATGTCTCTGTGATGTCTCTATGGTGTCTATGACATGTCTCTGTGATGTCTTTATGATGTCTTTATGACATGTCTCTATGATGTCTCTATGATGTCTCTATGACACATCTATGATGTATCTATGACATTTTTCTGTGATGGCTCTATGATGCCTCTGTGACACGTCTCTATGATGTCTCTATGACATGTCTCTGTGATGGCTCTATGTTGTCTCTATGACACGTCTCTATGATGTCTATGTGATGGCACTATGATGTCTCTAAGACATGTCTCTGTGATGGCTCTATGACACATTTTTATGATGTCTCTATGGCATGTCTCTGTGATGGCTCTATGATGTCTCTATGACATGTCTCTGTGATGTCTCTATGACACGTCTCTATGATACGTATCTATGTCTCTATGACATGTCTCTATGATGTCTCCATGGCACGTCCTTATGATGTCTCTATAATGTCTCTATGACATGTTTCTATGATGTCTCTATGACATATCTCTATAATGTCTCTATGACATGTCTCTATGGTGTCTCTGACATGTCTCTGAAGTCTCTATGGTGTCTCTGACACGTCTCTATGATGTCTTTATGACATGTCTCTGTGATGTCTCTATGACATGTCTCTATGATGTCTCTGGGATGTCTCTATGACACGTCTATGATGTCTCTATGACATGTCTGTGATAGCTCTATGATGCCTCTATGACACGTCTCTATGGTGTCTCTATGACATGTCTCTGTGATGGCTCTATGATGCCTCTAAGACATGTCTCTGTGATGGCTCTATGACACGTCTCAATGATGTCTCTATGACATGTCTCTGTGATGGCTCTATGACACATCTCTATGATGTCTCTATGACATGTCTCTGTGATGGCTCTATGACATGTCTCTGTGATGGCTCTATGACATGTCTCTATGATGTCTCTATGATGTCTCTATGACATGTCTCTGTAATGGCTCTATGACACGTCTCTATGATGTCTCTATGACATGTCTCTGTGATGTCTCTATGACATGTCTCTGTGATGGCTCTATGACATGTCTCTATGATGTCTCTATGACATGTCTCTGTGATGTCTCTATGACATGTCTCTGTGATGGCTCTATGACACGTCTCTATGACATGGCAAAATTTTTTGCATATAACAATGACACTATGAAGACACAGATTTATATGTCCTTTGCATGTCCTCATATACGCCATTCTCACATCTCTCCATCAGAATGTTGTTCTTTATAATTAGATTCTCAAAGGGACAAGAAGCAAATCAATCCCCCCCCCCCATTAATCCCAGGAACGACACGCAGCAATGTTTGAATGAATGGAAGCTCGCCACTAGAGAGAAGCACAATCGAAGCTGCTCAAATATGCTCGCCATTTCAATACTGGTGACTGAAGAAGTTGGATGGAGCCTGGAAGAAACAGATACTACCTATGGCCTATGGCTGTATCAGTGTTTTCCCAGACTCCCTAGGGCTGCATTTAACTTCTTCAGCCACAGGTATTCAAATGCCGAACAATCAGCCTCTCGAATCTCGAGTCGTGCTCTTCTCTACTAGCCAGGTATGTTTGTTGTGCGACTTTCTTTTCCTTGCTCTCTCCCCCACCTCCAGTGTGGTCCGTACTCCGGCCAATTAGTGGCTAAGGGGGCAATGAAAATGCTGGGTGCTGGGCATCAGGGACCAATGTTCTGTGACTGTGACAGCGGTGGGTGAGCAAGGAAGTAGAGTATGTGGTTTTTTTTACTTGCACAAATATTTAAAAAAGTTGCTCTCTGAAAACCTGATGTTGCCCCGGCCCAGGGCCCCAATCCAATGAGCTCTTCTCTGTCTTGTGTGTGATTTGTTCGCTGTCATTTTCTCAATGGATACAACACTACACACAATATCTTATTATACATTGATAGATTTCCGATAAATACATCCTAAATGATGAGCTCACAGTTTGCATGTAGTTTTTCCTTGACTTCGCAGCTGGGAATTAGGTAGAACTTCCCATTAATCTTGTTTTTGTTTTTCAGATCTGACAAAATGCTTTAGCGTCGGACCCTGACTCCTCATTTGGAGGAAGCTTCTAGAATCTTTGGCGTTCTTGTGTATGTCCGTTCCGACTGCATCAATCCTTACAATGTCGTCTCATCACGGGGGCAGCGTGCGCAGCATTCGGCCCTATAAATCCAGCGAACAGTACCTGTATGCCATGAAAGAAGACCTGGCCGAGTGGTTGAAGGATCTCTACAATCTGGATATAACGGTGGAGAACTTTATTGAAGTCCTGGAAACTGGAACGTTACTATGTTACCATGCCAACAATGTAACCGAGACAGCAGGTGGATTTTCTACAGAATATCCTGACTTGGCCAAAAAGCTTTGGTTACCAAAATCTGGAGTAACATTCAATGCGTCGGCCCAACCTGGAACATTTTTGGCGAGGGATAATGTTTCCAACTTCATCCAATGGTGTAGGAAAGAGATGGTCATTAAAGGTAGGGAGTACTATGTCTGATGTTGGTACTGATCTTCATATTATATATACATGAGTATAATACACAACCCATGTGGATAAGTACATAAGTTCTGCCATTGCATTGTCCTCTTAAAATTTGATCTTGAAGTGCACGAGATCCGTTGTGATCAGGAGATCTAGCTGGGGAGAGAGCACAGCAGCAGAGTGATCAATTCTCCAGCCGTATCTCTGTAATGGCCAATTCGGACAATGGAAGCCTATGAGACTACGTTGTCGGAATTAGTGGCCGGCCAGGGAGTAGGTCACGCCGTTGCCAAAGTCTCTTCTCGGCTATATCTCCTGATCACAGCAGATCTTAGTAGTGAGACCCGCTGTGATTGATACCTTTAAAATAATGACTGATGACATCAAAACGTATTTTTCATGGCCGTTCCTCACTGCTTGCTCCTGCCATGCTCTTTAGCTCAGCTCCATCAGTGCAGAATCTAAGGGCCCTATTACCACGAGCAATAAAATCAGGTCCTGTCAGGCAGCTATTGTTCTGTGTAATAAAGACAACGATCAACCAAAGAAACGATCATTGACTGATCGGTGTCTTTTAGCATGTTTAAAAATCTTCAGCCGCCGTCCGCACATCGTACATGTAATAGCGTTGCGAACTGACAACTGATGCAAAGGTAAAGAAAAAAATAAAGTTTATACTTACTTGTCCAGGCTCCCCCGGTGTCCTGCTGCCTTGTTTCTGTATTCTCCGCTTGCCGTCTCCGTCACTTCCATCCCCATCTAGGTCAGTGATTGGCTAAGCGGCCAGTGACTTCAGAGAGGCGGCTGTGGTGAGCAGGGAACACAGGAACAAGGCTGGAGGACACCAGGGGAGCCTGGACAGGTAAGTACATCTCTTTATTATTTTTACACCAAAGCAAGGGCTGCACTGACATCACTTATGATATATATATATATATATATATATATATGGCCCTTGCTGCAAGTTAATTGAGACGTGTATTGACTTGGTAAGTGAACACCGATCTACCAGATCAGTGCTTGCTTACAGTGTAATGTCGGGCCATGTAGTACCTAAGGTAGTCTAAGGGTACTATTACACGGAACCATAACCGGCCGAATCAGCCTGATTCGGCCGATTATCGCTCCATGTAATAAATACAAAAATCATTGGCTGATCGTTGATATAGGTTAGAACCTATAATTGTCGGGCGCCGACCGTGCACTGCTACGTGTAATAACGGTGCGCGGCCGGCGACTGACGATATACATTACCTATCCACTCTCCAGGGCTGCTCCTGCGGTCCGCTTCTCCCCCGTCCCGCGTGATCTAGCTTCAGAGTGGCCTGTCTGAGCTGACAGGCCGTGGCGGTCCCGGCCTGTGATTGGCTGAGCAGCCTGTCAGCTGACAGGCCGCTCTGAAGCTGGAGGGCGCGGGACCCGGGGAGAAGCGGACCGCAGGAACAGCCCCGGAGCGTGGATAGGTAATGTATACCATCTAAGCAAGGGCTGCAAGGACATCGGTAAAGATTGTTAAACGATTATCGGGGCCGTGTAATAGGCCCAGTAAACGAGAGCTGTTCTAGCAGATCAGCGCTCGTTTACAGTTGTTATCGGGCCCCTATCGGTCCGTCTAATATCACCCTTAGAAGCAGCTGCTGCCTCATCATGCAGCTCTGAAAGATCACATGTTTTGTATACATCTCACACTGGAAGAGTTCCATGCATGACCCCCATTCTGATAGGACTTCTGCATGTAACCTTGGGCTTTGGATGTATCCATGGAAAAGTGATCTTAAGAACAAAGTGATGAAAGTAGCGGAAGAGAAGACCATGGACATGCTGAGCATTTACCAATGAGAATGCCTAGGGTGTGTCGTCTTTCTCCATAGTGACTCGATATCATGGAAAGGTTGTGCAACGTACTATCTAAGTAAACTGCAAATAAAAGAAGAGAAACAAATGGTCACCACAGAGACTGCGAGGATATCGTTGCGAGATAACATTCATAAGAATATTTTTTAATTTAAAAAATGATGATTTATAGTTTTTATTGTTTTTCTATTGAAAAATCCTTCAAAACCTAATTCATATTTTTTTTCTTTAAATATATCTTGTTTACAGACGTCTTGATGTTTGAAACCGAAGACTTAGTTCTACGGAAAAATGAAAAAAATTTCATCCTGTGCTTGCTAGAACTGGCTCGACGGGCATCGCGCTTTGGTATGAGCGCCCCGGTGCTCATCCAGATGGAAGAGCAAATTGAGGAAGAAATCCGCGAAGAGCTAGAACTGCCGCCGGTGGAGATACCGCTCCCTAAACCTCCTAGTCAAAAAAAACTTTTTGATTTTAAAAATTTGGACCAAATGGTAAGTCAAAATCCTACCACAAAGAATGGCAAGTTATTAGTCTCTTATTCTGCAGGACCTATGGGACTCAAAATAGTTTCTGAGCGCAGACCCAGAGGATGTTCTAGTACTCAGTGCATCAATAGCAGTTGGCAGTTGTAGATACTATTGTCCACCAATGGAACCAGGGGTTTCATATTAGATATTTGACACCAGTCAAAGAACCACTGATATTAGCCCTTGGGCCCTGTGTCAAATTTCCATAAGACTCTTGAAACTATTGTACAGTCGGCTGTAAGAAAACCCTGGACCTGGATGGAATACAGGAACTGACAGACAGTGTAAGCCCTAGCGCTAAGCCCCTAAGACTATCCCAGCCTACTTGCCAGTCTGACCCTAAGTGATCTATGACAACTGGGTGGTGGTCCCTATGCTGGGTGAGTAAAACACAGAAAGAGACAAGACTGATAAACACAATAAACAATAGTCAGGCCGATGGCGGTCAAATCGGAGATAGCAGAACTGTACAAAAACAGCAATAAGGAGGACAGGAAAAGAGGTCAGAATACCAAGCAATCCAATCTAATACAAACCACCAGCTCTAGCTCCAAGAGACTATCGTAAGCATTGTCCAAGAGCACAAGGAGACTACTCTGACATCCAGACCACACAGACTGGCAGGGAGAAAACAATTGTCCATCACTACTTTAACCAGTCTAAATCAGTCTAGACAAAACCATCAGCAGCCCGGCTAGATCTAGCTGAAGAAACCAGACGGGTGTGGTGGAACCTGTCAATCACCACACAGCAAGTGCTGCAATAAGACAGGGTTCACACTAGTAGGAAACATACACATTGACTCATGGCCAAAAGATCAGTCTCGTCTGTACTCTATGGGCAGAGGACCACGCCGAGGTCTGAACAGGCGCAGACATAACATAGGCATTGTACGATGGCAATTGGTGCCGGCACAATATTAGTGCCACAGTAAAATCTTATGCTTCATGAGATGTAAAAATGACGTCTTTGATAACAACGGCAAATAACGTCCGTTATTTCAAAAGTAATGGATGTTATTTGCACAAAGACGGCTGTTATTTTTACATAGCGTGAACCTAGCCTTTTAGTGACGACACTTAGTGAAGTATTTGAGACTACACACTGACTTCTCCCACAGGTTATTTATATCTATATAACAATTAGGGACGGTATCAAGGTGCAAGAAGGTGCAGTGGTCCACATGTAACTGATCGTAGAACGTTCTGGACCTCACTGATGCACGAATTCTTTACGGACCATGTGCAACTAGAAATAACTGGTGGAAGAGTCTTCATTTTTTCTTAGATCCTTGATGGATACAAAGGTCTCTTATCTCACCCGATATTTCACACCTCAGCGACCTGGCCCCACCGGTAACACAGGCTCCTCTTCATCTCTAGGCTTAGAGGAACAATCCAGAAGCCTGCAGGCCGAGCTCGGCTCATTGCTGGTATTAACTGGTTGCTGCAAATTGTTTCCAATGAAAGCATCAAGAGATTCAGGACGGCATGTTCATATATCACACCTACCAAACATATATCTATGTACATATATCACACCTACCATATATCTATGTACATATATCACACCTACCAAACATATATCTATGTACATATATCACACCTACCAAACATATATCTATGTACATATATCACACCTACCAAACATATATCTATGTACATATATTACACCTACCAAACATATATCTATGTACATATATTACACCTACCAAACATATATCTATGTACATATATCACACCTACCAAACATATATCTATGTACATATATCACACCTACCAAACATATATCTATGTACATATATCACACCTACCAAACATATATCTATGTACATATATCATACCTACCAAACATATATCTATGTATATATATCACACCTACCAAACATATATCTATGTACATATATCACACCTACCAAACATATATCTATGTACATATATTACACCTACCAAACATATATCTATGTACATATATCACACCTACCAAACATATATCTATGTACATATATCATACCTACCAAACATATATCTATGTATATATATCACACCTACCAAACATATATCTATGTACATATATCACACCTACCAAACATATATCTATGTACATATATTACACCTACCAAACATATATCTATGTACATATATCACACCTACCAAACATATATCTATGTACATATATCACACCTACCAAACATATATCTATGTACATATATCATACCTACCAAACATATATCTATGTACATATATCACACCTACCAAACATATATCTATGTACATATATCACACCTACCAAACATATATCTATGTACATATATCATACCTACCAAACATATATCTATGTACATATATTACACCTACCAAACAGATATCTATGTACATATATTACACCTACCAAACATATATCTATGTACATATATTACACCTACCAAACAGAAGAGCAAATTGTGCCCGAGAACCGTAATTCTTGTTCAAACACGCGCTGACCATAGCGATCTTTAGTTTCTGGCAACAAACTTCAGATACCGAGCACCATAATATCTAAGGGAAATTTACTTACATAATTATTGACAAAGTCTTGTGAAAGACAAAGTATCACCGCACTACGCTGGCATCTCAAAGAGGGTGTAACTTCTATCCTAGGTACACGTCACCTCCGAGACAGAATCTATAACAAAAAAATGATTTCCCCCTCTGTGTCAGCAGAACTGTCATCATTTTTTATATGTGTAATGTATGTATGACTATAATACGTACTGTGTGTGCATAGCATTTGTGATAAGTGATTTGTATGATTCAGATCAGCTGTAGCCAGAACGGGCAGAAGAATTCTGCATTTACCAACATTACCAAACATGCCCCAAAACGTCACATAATATCAGAGGAATTGGAGGAATTGATTGACAGTAAAATGTGCATGAGGCAGCCCATGCAAATTCTGACATCTATTGTTGAAAGCTTCAAATCAACTGGTTTCAGAAAGGTATAAAAAATAGTAATTTGTTTCTATTAAAAAATCTCAAGTCTTCCAGTACTTATCAGCTGCTGTATGTCCTGCAGGAAGCGGTGTATTCTCTCCAGTGCTCTCTGCTGCCACCTCTGTCCATGTCAGGAAGCAGGAGAGGTTTTCTATGGGGATTTGCTGCTGCTCTGGACAGTTCCTGACATGGACAGAGGTGGCAGCGGAGAGCACTGTGTCAGACTAGAGAGAATACACCACTTCCTGCAGGACATACAGCAGCTGATAAGTATGGGAAGGCTTATGATTTTAAATATAATTAAATTACAAATCTATATAACTTTCTAACACCAGTTGAAAGAAAAAAAAAATCACCAGAGTACCCCTTTAAAAATTTTTGATAAATTTGCAACTTGTTGATTACTAGATGTTCTGCGGTGTACATTTATTTCTACTAAACCCCACAAATTTACAAATTACAAATTTGGTATAATATGCAAATATGACATTTATACTATTTTCTTCCTGCCTCTCCCCCACCCATCCATTCCTTCCTTCCCTCCTTCCTACCACCTTACCTCCTTCCTTCCATCCTTCCTTCCCTTCTTTCCCTCCTACCCTCCTTTCTTCACTTTCTTTCTTCCCTCCCCTCCCTTGCTTTTCTTCCTTCCTTTGCCTCCCTTCTACTCTCCTTCCCACTGTCTTCCTTTCCTTCCCCTTCCCCATCCCCTTTCCTTCCTTCCCACCATCTTCCTTTCCTTCACGATCCCCTTTCCTTCCTTCCCTTCCTCCCTCTCTCCTACCCTTGCCCCCTTCTTATCCTATGTGAATATTAGATGACTGGTCCCTTCTTTCCCTCCCTTCCTCCCTCCCTCTCTCCTACCCTTGCCCCCCTTCTTATCCTATGTGAGTATTAGATGACTGGTCCCTTCTTCCCCTTCGTCCCTCTCTCCTACCCTTGCCCCCCTTCTTATCCTATATGGATATTAAATCACTGGTCGCTTCTTCCCCTCCCTCCCTCCCTCCTATCCCTGCCTCCCTTCTTATCCTAATATTAGATGACTGGTCGCTTCTTCCCCTCCGTCCCTCCCTCCCTCCTATCCTTGCCCCCTTCTTATACTAATATTAGATGACTGGTCGCTTCTTCCCCTCCGTCCCTCCCTCCCTCCTATCCTTGCCCCCTTCTTATACTAATATTAGATGACTGGTCGCTTCTTCCCCTCCGTCCCTCCCTCCCTCCTATCCTTGCCCCCTTCTTATACTAATATTAGATGACTGGTCGCTTCTTCCCCTCCGTCCCTCCCTCCTATCCTTGCCCCCTTCTTATACTAATATTAGATGACTGGTCGCTTCTTCCCCTCCGTCCCTCCCTCCTATCCTTGCCCCCTTCTTTTACTAATATTAGATGACTGGTCGCTTCTTTCCCTTCCTCCCTAATACCCTTGCCCCCTTTTTATCCTATGTGAATATTAGATGACCGGTCGCTTCTTTCCCTCCCTCCCTCTCTCCTATCCTTGCCCCCTTCTTATCCTATGTGAATATTAGATGACCGGTCGCTTCTTTCCCTCCCTCTCTCCTATCCTTGCCCCCCTTCTTATCCTATGTGAATATCAGATGACCGGTCGCTTCTTTCCCTCCCTCCCTCCCTCTCTCCTATCCTTGCCCCCTTCTTATCCTATGTGAATATTAGATGACCGGTCGCTTCTTTCCCTCCCTCCCTCTCTCCTATCCTTGCCCCCTTCTTATCCTATGTGAATATTAGATGACCGGTCGCTTCTTTCCCTCCCTCTCTCCTATCCTTGCCCCCCTTCTTATCCTATGTGAATATTAGATGACCGGTCGCTTCTTTCCCTCGCCAGGTGCAGCATTTGGTCAGCAGATGTACCTGTCCGGTGCAGTTCTGTATGGTTAAGGTGTCGGAAGGAAAGTACCGGGTGGGGGAGTCCAGCACTCTCATCTTTGTTAGGGTAAGTGATTGTCCACATAAATGTGAGATTTCTCTTGGTATAATCCATAGTCACAGTATTCTGGCCATATGTTCGGTGTTAGTTGGCGTGGGATCTCTCGTTGTTGTTATGGATAAAAGAAGCGACTGATCAGAGTAGCAGAAAGGGCTGATTATTGGCGTTGAGGCCGATGGCGGCGTTCTGTATTTGTGAGGGTGCGCGGTGTGTGACCGGTGTGTACGCTGCTGTGGTGAAAGTATCAGGAGATGACAAATGGCGCCATCGCAAGTAAGCAACATTGAAGCAGCAGACCCCAACGTGCCATTGATGTGAAAGGGAACGTCCGCTACCAGGGTGTGTGAGGGCTGACTGACCTGCTACAGTGAAACAGATTGCTACCAGACGTGTTTCTGAAGCAACGGTTCAGCAATATCAGCTGCAGATGGGGCTCCAAGGCCGATGGATGGTTACTGCACCTCTGCTAACAAAGTTCTATGGGCAGAAAAGGCTTAAATGTGCTGGGCAGTATCAGAATTGTCCCTCCGCTGATTGGCTGGTTGGTTGATTGGCTGATTGACTGATTGGTTGATTGGCTGGTTGGTTGATTGGCTGGTTGATTGGCTGATTGGTTGGCTGATTGGCTGGTTGGTTGATTGGCTGATTGGTTGGTTGATTGGCTGATTGACTGATTGGTTGATTGGCTGGTTGGTTGATTGGCTGGTTGGCTGATTGGTTGCCTTCCCTGATGAGTCATGTCGTCCGCTTCACTGAGGTTGGCCCGTCCAGTGGGATGCATAGTGAACTACCTACAGCTACTTATGGATGGAAGCGTTATGGTCTTGGGAATGTTTTCGGGACGTTCTCTGAGCCTTATCATCCATGTGGAATGCAGTAACAACTGATTTGGGTATGAACAAGCTTGCACACCATGGGCAGCCATAAGATAAGCTTCCCTGGGATGGAGGCAAAACAATGTAACATGTCACAGGAGCTAGAAATGGCAGACACTGGTTGGAAGAGCATGACCCATACTTCTAAATACTACCTTAGCCCCATAATCATCCAGATTTGAACGCACTGGAGCATTGGTGCATTGGATGCAATATGGTTCCTTCCTCATGGAGGAGGGGGCAGTAGGGACAGTGAGGTAGTGACAGGAAGGAGCACTAGGGACAGGAAGGAACAGCAGGGATAGAGAGGCAGGGACAGGAGGGAGAAGTAGGGACAGTGAGGCAAAAGAAGGAAGAGGAGGAGAAACAGGAGGCAATCAGAGGAGGGGGAAGTAGGGACAGCGAGACAGTGACAGGAGGGAGCAGTAGGGACAGTGAGGCATATGGCAGGAGTAGGAACAGTAAGACATGTGAGAGGAGGGAGCCGTAGGGGCAGTGGCAGGAAGATAAAGTAGGGACAGGGAAGCAATAGAAGGAAGGGGAGAGAGGGGAAACAATGAGGCAATCAGAGGAGGGGGAAGTAGGGACAGTGAGGTAGTGCCAGGAGAGAGCAGTAGAGGCAGTACCAAAACCTGGGGAAGACACTTAGGCAGTGACAGGGTGGAGCAGTAGGGATAGTAAGGCAGTGACACGGGGGGGGGCATTAGGGACAGAGAGGCAGTGACACGGCGGGGGCATTAGGGACAGAGAGGCAGTGACACGGGGGGGGGGGGGGGGGAGGGCATTAGGGACAGAGAGGCAGTGACACGGGGGGGGGGCATTAGGGACAGTGAGGCAGTGACACGGGGGGGGGCATTAGGGACAGAGAGGCAGTGACACGGGGGGGGCATTAGGGACAGAGAGGCAGTGACACGGGGGGCGGGGGCATTAGGGACAGTGAGGCAGTGACACGGGGGGGGCATTAGGGACAGAGAGGCAGTGACACGGGGGGGGGGCATTAGGGACAGAGAGGCAGTGACACAGGGGGGGGGCATTAGGGACAGAGAGGCAGTGACACGGGGGGGGGCATTAGGGACAGAGGCAGTGAAACGGGGGGGGCATTAGGGACAGAGAGGCAGTGACACGGGGGGTGGGGGCATTAGGGACAGAGAGGCAGTGACACGGGGGGTGGGGGCATTAGGGACAGAGAGGCAGTGACACGGGGGGGGCATTAGGGACAGAGAGGCAGTGACACGGGGGGGGGGCATTAGGGACAGAGAGGCAGTGACACGGCGGGGGCATTAGGGACAGTGAGGCAGTGACACGGGGGGGCATTAGGGACAGTGAGGCAGTGACACGGGGGGGGGGCATTAGGGACAGAGAGGCAGTGACACGGGGGGGCATTGGGGACAGAGAGGCAGTGACATGGGGGGGGGCATTAGGGACAGTGAGGCAGTGACACGGGGGGGGGGGGGGGCATTAGGGACAGAGAGGCATGTGACCGGAGGTAGCAGTAGGATTTAAACAACTGGTTCACCCAAACAATGGAGAATCAGCTGGATTAAAGCCCTGGATGAGCCCCACCACAGTGACAGCACAGATACGTATATATCTGTGCTGTCAGTTTAGAGATTACAGGCAGCATTGTTACTTTACATCTATGCTGCTTGTGATCCGGCATCTAGATCTGCCATCCTCTGGCCGCCACCTGTATCTTAAGGCTCCTCCTCCTTCAGATGATTGACAGCTGGGAGACCTGGATGCTGGATCACAAGCAGCACAGATGTAAAGTAACACGGCTACTTGTGATCTTCCTGCAGGAACGGATGGTTCGTGCAGCATGGACCCTCGATTTGCACCACCCCCTCCTCAGATTTTTGGCATTGCCACCCCCATTTACTTCAATGGAACTGAGCTGCTAAAACACACTCAAATTAAGAACAAAAGTGGTGCTGTTTCTGGAAGAAAGCAGAGAGGTTTTTCTAACCCTGGGAACCCCTTTAATTATATCTATAGCAGGTGTATTACTACTGCATTATTTAAACCAGAAGTACTCAGAACGTTTAGTGAAGCTCTACTTACCGGGGTCTATTGTCAGGTGAAGGTCCGAGCTGATCATCAGTAGGAAACGTGTTTTGTTACTTTTTACAAACGTTGTTCAACTATTTACATACAGAATTGCTGCTTATTAGTGGGAAAACTGGTATTTTTTCCCTCTCACCAGCCCTGTGAAATTAGGTACAAAGGGGGTGACTGCCCCCAGTAGTATATAGACCCCTGTGCGCACCCCTAGTAGTATATAGCCCCCCTGTTGCTCCCCCAGTAGTATATAGACCCGTGTGCTCCTCCAGTACTATATAGCCCCCTGTGCTCTCCCCCAGTAGTATATAGCCCCCTGTGCTCTCCCCCAGTAGTATATAGCCCCCTGTGCTCACCCCCAGTAGTATATAGACCCCTGTGCGCACCCCCAGTAGTATATAGCCCCCCTGTGTGCTCCCCCAGTAGTATATAGACCCGTGTGCTCCTCCAGTACTATATAGCCCCCTGTGCTCTCCCCCAGTAGTATATAGCCCCCTGTGCTCTCCTCCAGTAGTATATAGCCCCCTGTGCTCACCCCCAGTAGTATATAGACCCCTGTGCGCACCCCCAGTAGTATATAGCCCCCCTGTGTGCTCCCCCAGTAGTATATAGACCCGTGTGCTCCTCCAGTACTATATAGCCCCCTGTGCTCTCCCCCAGTAGTATATAGCCCCCTGTGCTCTCCCCCAGTAGTATATAGCCCCCATGTGCGCTCTCCCAATAGTATATAGCCCACCTGTGCTCTCCCCAGTAGTATATAGCCCTCCTGTTGCTCCCCCCAGTAGTATATAGCCCTCCTGTTGCTCCCCCCAGTAGTATATAGCCCCCCTGTTGCTCACCCAGTAGTATATAGACCCGTGTGCTCCTCCAGTAGTATATAGCCCTCTGTGTGCTCCCCCAGTAGTATATAGCCCCCCTGTGCTCTCCCCCAGTAGTATATAGCCCCCCTGTGCTCTCCCCCAGTAGTATATAGTCCCCTGTGCTCTCCCCAGTAGTATATAGCCCCCCTGTGCGCACCCCCAGTAGTATATAGCCCTCCCTGTGCACTCCCCAGTAGTATATAGCCCCCTTGTGCGCACCCCAGTAGTATATAGCCCCCTGTGCACTCCCCAGTAGAATATAGCCCCCCATGCGCTCCCCCAGTAGTATATAGACCCCTGCTGTGTGCCCCCTCCTCCCATCTTGCATATGACATTAAAAAAAACACTTATACTCACCTGGGTCCAGGCGTCTCTTCTTCTCTTCGCTTTTGTGGCTGCACTGCAGCGCGTTCGGACCACGGCCCGCCAGTTGAGGACCCCTGATTTAGACCATCTACTCCAGGTCAGCCACTGAGTTAGAGCGATGCTCAGGTTAGGGGGCACCTGTCTTGTCCCAGGCACTGACACCCAATATGACCATAAGATATTATTTAAAAAATATTGTGTATCCATATTTTACAGATTCTGCGCAATCACGTGATGGTGAGAGTCGGAGGTGGCTGGGACACACTGGAACATTACTTGGATAAACACGACCCCTGTCGCTGCACATCTCTCTGTATGTAATATTATCAACATAAGTGTGTTATAGTGTATAAGCTTAAAGGGAATCCTCACCTTATCATTCTTATTGCCTTGATTGATGGTTCTATTTTTAATACATATTTTTTGTATACAAAATTTCAAATACTCTGCCTTATAAAAGATAGCTTTCTCTCTATCTGTAGTCACCACTAGGGGGAGCTTGTGAGCTCGCTCTATATTGTTGTTACCGAATTCAAGAGCTTTATGTCATTGTTAGTTTTAAAGTGTTCTTATAGCCCTCCGGCTGTTGCAAAACAATTCCCATCATGCCCAGACAGCCAATGCTTAAGCTCCCCAGGCATGATGGGAGTTGTAGTTTTGCAGCAGTTGGAGAGCTGAAGGTTCCCCATCGACAGTAGGAACATATATAGCAGGAATATAGTAAGCATATATATATATATATATATATATATATATATATATATATAGGCACATATAGAGCCATATGGCTGATGTGAAGGGGTTAAGGATTCCGATTGATCACATGATTTCCTATAGCATTATTACCCTTCCCATATTTGAACTTATAATTCCGGAAATCTGTCAGAATAGACTCTTCTTCTAAATGACAAGAATCCCTCTAAGGAGGCCCCTTTCCTACCTACCAGATACTTTTGTTTTGTATAAAAAAAAAAGAAAAGCAAAAAAAAAAAAAAAAAAAAGTCAGCTCTTTTATACAAACCAGCAATTACCTGTCAGAATCTCTGAGACTCAATGACTGGAGCGTGGCCGTTGTTGTGTGGCGGCCGTGACAATGTGACAGGTCGCTTCAGTGAGTCCATCTAAGCGCTCTCCAGCATCAGTCACCTGAAATGCCTGGCTTCCTGTGCCTGCCACTGCTGTCACTCACTCCTGACCTGGAAGGCTGCCAGCGGCGGGCGGCTCTATTCCAATCAGGTCCGGGCACGGTCCGTTACCTCCTTACTGTAATGTCACTTGTCCCTGATATCTGTGACATTATGTCTGCACTATTCTATTCCTGGCTTCTTGTGAGACATTAACCGCCTCCTCACCGCTCAGCTGTATATGATACCAGCAGACTTACCTGGCTGTCCTGTGTGTGTGTGTGTGTATATATATATATATATATATATATATATATATATATATATATATATATATATATATATATATAGAAAAAAAGAAGATTGAGGACAGCATCATCTTCCAAAACACGTGCTGAATCTTTATTGTACCAACTAACACAATAAAGATTCAGCACGTGTTTTGGAAGATGATGCCGTCCTCAATCTTCTTTTTTTCTACATGAATTTTGGGGGATAGAGCCGTACCCCGGGAGGACCGTGCATCCAGTGGTGTGTTTTCCGCGGACCCAGCTCTCTTTTTGTTGTATATATATATATATGTGTGGTGGCGCAGTTAAAAACTCTGCGGTTAATATGAAGCCAATATATATAGCCAAGTATATGTTTATATATATAAGTACAAGTATATGTATAGGTATATGTATAAGTATAGGTATAAGTATATGTATAGATATATGAATAGGTATATGTATAAGTATAGATATATGAATAGGTATATGTAAAGGTATATGTATAAGTATAGGTAAATGTATATGTGTATGTGTATTAATATATGTATATGTTTATAGGTATATGTGCATAAGTATATGTATATGTGTATATGTATAAGTATATGTGTATATGTATAAGTATATGTGTATATGTATAAATATATGTGTATATGTATAAATATATATGTATGTGTATATGTATATGTATAAGTATATGTGTATATGTATAAGTATATGTGTATATGTATAAATATATATGTATGTGTATATGTATAAGTATAAGTATATGTATATATTATGTATATGTTTGAGAAATGGACCAAACTTAGTTCCTAGCTGAAAACTTTTCGTCCATTAACCCCAATGGGCCCCTGCCAATACGGGATACATACGTCTCATACATTTTCACACGTTGCTGCCATACAAACAAAAATATGAAGAGAGTCTTACTTATAATAACAATAGCAATCACAATGAGAGCGCTCCCACAGCTGTAATATTAAACCCTTTATCTGCTATTACAGTACAGTACATGCTTATTACCTCTGTTCTCAAACGTAATTGGGTCGGGGGGGGGGGGGGGGGGGGGGTCTGAGGACCGAGCAGCCTCTTCCCATAGGAAATAATGTAAATGAACCTCATGATAATGTGTTTGGGCCTGGTGGGGTCCTGCACCGTAACACTGGGGGGTCTGGTAATTATATTGTGGGAACTGGACTGGAGATTTTGTTGTTGCTTAAATATATATATTATTGAAACCTCTTTTGCAACTACTGAGCTTACATGTAAACATCGAGGATTAGCACTTTATTTCTATCGTGTTTGGTTTTACATTGCATTTGCACTTTATCATAGGCTGGGTTCACACTACGTATATTTCAGTCAGTATTGTGGTCCTCATATTGCAACCAAAACCAGGAGTGGATTAAAAACACAGAAAGGATCTGTTCACACAATGGTGTAATTGATTGGATGGCCGCCATATAACAGTTAATAACGGCCATTATTTCAATATAACAGCCGTTGTTCTAAAATAACAGCAAATATTTGCCATTATATGGCGGCCATCCACTCAATTACACCATTGTGTGAACAGATCCTTTCTGTGTTTTTAATCCACTCCTGGTTTTGGTTCCAATATGAGGACCACAATACTGACTGAAATATACGTAGTGTGAACCCAGCCTATGTAAATCTACATTATTATATAATATGCAGTAGCTGCCTCTTCTTTGCATTGTTTGTACTGTATATGCACTCCAGCAGTCTTATACAGTACAGGATGGGAGATGGCGGTGCACTGCCTGTACTACTACTGTGCTGTATATGCACTCCAGCAGTCTTATACAGTACAGGATGGGAGATGGTGGTGCACTGCCTGTACTACTACTGTGCTGTATATACACTGCAGCAGTATTATACAGTACAGGATGGGAGATGGCGGTGCACTGCCTGTACTACTACTGTACTGTATATGCACTCCAGCAGTCTTATACAGTACAGGATGGGAGATGGCGGTGCACTGCCTGTACTACTACTGTGCTGTATATGCACTCCAGCAGTCTTATACAGTACAGGATGGGAGATGGTGGTGCACTGCCTGTACTACTACTGTGCTGTATATGCACTCCAGCAGTATTATACAGTACAGGATGGGAGATGGTGGTGCACTGACTGTACTACTACTGTGCTGTATATGCACTCCAGCAGTCTTATACAGTACAGGATGGGAGATGGTGGTGCACTGACTGTACTACTACTGTGCTGTATATGCACTCCAGCAGTCTTATACAGTACAGGATGGGAGATGGTGGTGCACTGACTGTACTACTACTGTGCTGTATATGCATTCCAGCAGTCTTATACAGTACAGGATGGGAGATGGCGGTGCACTGCCTGTACTACTACTGTGCTGTATATGCACTCCAGCAGTCTTATACAGTATGGGAGATGGTGGTGCACTGACTGTACTACTACTGTGCTGTATATGCACTCCAGCAATCTTATACAGTACAGGATGGGAGATGGCGGTGCACTGACTGTACTACTACTGTGCTGTATATGCACTCCAGCAGTCTTATACAGTATGGGAGATGGTGGTGCACTGACTGTACTACTACTGTGCTGTATATGCACTCCAGCAGTCTTATACAGTACAGGATGGGAGATGGCGGTGCACTGCCTGTACTACTACTGTGCTGTATATGCACTCCAGCAATCTTATACAGTACAGGATGGGAGATGGTGGTGCACTGACTGTACTACTACTGTGCTGTATATGCACTCCAGCAGTATTATACAGTACAGGATGGGAGATGGCGGTGCACTGACTGTACTACTACTGTACTGTATATGCACTCCAGCAGTATTATACAGTACAGGATGGGAGATGGCGGTGCACTGCCTGTACTACTACTGTACTGTATATGCACTCCAGCAGTCTTATACAGTACAGGATGGGAGATGGTGGTGCACTGACTGTACTACTACTGTGCTGTATATGCACTCCAGCAATCTTATACAGTACAGGATGGGAGATGGTGGTGCACTGACTGTACTACTACTGTGCTGTATATGCACTCCAGCAGTATTATACAGTACAGGATGGGAGATGGTGGTGCACTGACTGTACTACTACTGTACTGTATATGCACTCCAGCAGTATTATACAGTACAGGATGGGAGATGGCGGTGCACTGCCTGTACTACTACTGTACTGTATATGCACTCCAGCAGTCTTATACAGTACAGGATGGGAGATGGCGGTGCACTGCCTGTACTACTACTGTACTGTATATGCACTCCAGCAGTCTTATACAGGATGGGAGATGGCGGTGCACTGACTGTACTACTACTGTGCTGTATATGCTCTCCAGCAGTCTTATACAGTACAGGATGGGAGATGGCGGTGCATTGACTGTACTACTACTGTGCTGTATATGCACTCCAGCAGTATTATACAGGATGGGAGATGGCGGTGCACTGACTGTACTACTACTGTGCTGTATATGCTCTCCAGCAGTATTATACAGGATGGGAGATGGCGGTGCACTGACTGTACTACTACTGTGCTGTATATGCTCTCCAGCAGTCTTATACAGTACAGGATGGGAAGTTTGAACTTCTGCAACCTGGAGAAGTCACCTGATATCACCTGCAGTCCTATGTAACACCACAGATAACACAGTGATATCTCTGAGTACAGATAATGTAGTAGTCACCTGCAGTCCTATGTAACGCCACAGATAACACAGTGATATCTCTGAGTACAGATAATGTAGATATAGACCCCCTGTGTAGCCCCCCCACAGTATAGACCCCCTGTGTAGCCCCCCCACAGTATAGACCCCCTGTGAAGATCCCCCACAGTATAGACCCCCTGTGAAGATCCCCCACAGTATAGACCCCCTGTGTAGCCCCCCTCCCATAGTATAGACCCCCTGTGTAGCCCCCCCACAGTATAGACCCCCTGTCTAGCCCCCCACATAGTATAGACCCCCTGTGTAGCCCCCCCACAGTATAGACCCCCTGTGTAGTAGCCCCCCACAGTATAGACCCCCTGTGAAGATCCCCCACAGTATAGACCCCCTGTGTAGCCCCCCTCCCATAGTATAGACCCCTTGTGCAGCCCCCCCAGTATAGACCCCTTGTGCAGCCCCCCCCAGTATAGACCCCTTGTGCAGCCCCCCCAGTATAGACCCCTTGTGCAGCCCCCCCCTCCCAGTATAGACCCCTTGTGCAGCCCCCCCAGTATAGACCCCTTGTGCAGCCCCCCAGTATAGACCCCTTGTGCAGCCCCCCCCAGTATAGACCCCTTGTGCAGCCCCCCCCAGTATAGACCCCTTGTGCAGCCCCCCCAGTATAGACCCCTTGTGCAGCCCCCCTCCCAGTATAGACCCCTTGTGCAGCCCCCCTCATAGTATAGACCCCTTGTGCAGCCCCCTCATAGTATAGACCCCTTGTGCAGCCCCCCTCATAGTATAGACCCCTTGTGCAGCCCCCCTCATAGTATAGACCCCTTGTGCAGCCCCCCTCATAGTATAGACCCCTTGTGCAGCCCCCCCAGTATAGACCCCTTGTGCAGCCCCCCCAGTATAGACCCCTTGTGCAGCCCCCCCAGTATAGACCCCTTGTGCAGCCCCCCACAGTATAGACCCCCTGTGTAGCCCCCCTCCCATATAGAATAGACCCCTTGTGCAGCCCCCCCAGTATAGACCCCTTGTGCAGCCCCCCCCCAGTATAGACCCCTTGTGCAGCCCCCCCAGTATAGACCCCTTGTGCAGCCCCCCAGTATAGACCCCTTGTGCAGCCCCCCCCCCCCAGTATAGACCCCTTGTGCAGCCCCCCCCAGTATAGACCCCTTGTGCAGCCCCCCAGTATAGACCCCTTGTGCAGCCCCCCCCCCAGTATAGACCCCTTGTGCAGCCCCCCCCAGTATAGACCCCTTGTGCAGCCTCCCCAGTATAGACCCCTTGTGCAGCCCCCCCTCCCAATATAGACCCCTTGTGCAGCCTCCCCAGTATAGACCCCTTGTGCAGCCCCCCCCTCCCAGTATAGACCCCTTGTGCAGCCCCCCCCAGTATAGACCCCTTGTGCAGCCCCCCAGTATAGACCCCTTGTGCAGCCCCCCCCCCCAGTATAGACCCCTTGTGCAGCCCCCCCCAGTATAGACCCCTTGTGCAGCCCCCCCAGTATAGACCCCTTGTGCAGCCTCCCCAGTATAGACCCCTTGTGCAGCCCCCCTCCCAGTATAGACCCCTTGTGCAGCCCCCCCCCCCAGTATAGACCCCTTGTGCAGCCCCCCCAGTATAGACCCCTTGTGCAGCCCCCCCCAGTATAGACCCCTTGTGCAGCCCCCCCCCCAGTATAGACCCCTTGTGCAGCCCCCCCCCCAGTATAGACCCCTTGTGCAGCCCCCCACATCGCAGCATTTATGTAAAAAATGAAAAAAATGAAAAAAACAAAATAAACTCACCTCACCTGGATCCTTGATCTCCCTCAGGCCTGGCAGCTTCTCTTCAGTTCAGTGAGCTTCCGGGATGCTGGCCCTGGCCGGAAGCTCACTGATGCAGGACCGCGGCGCCCGGATTTCTCCTCTCTACTGCACGGCGGCTGACATGTGACGTGATGATGTCACATGTCAACTGCCGAGGAGGAGGAGAAGTCCCGGCGCCGCGGTCCTGCATCAGTGAGCTTCCGGCCAGGGCCAGCATCCCGGAAGCTCACTGAAATGAAAGAGGTCCGGCGGGTTGGGGGAGCACAGGAGGAAGTGGCAAGGGGGGCCGTGCGGGCCCCCGTAGCGTAGGGGCCCGGTCGCCATGGCGACCCCTATAGCTACGCCACTGTATACAGTACAGGATGGGAGATGGTGGTGCACTGACTGTACTACTACTGTGCTGTATATGCACTCCAGCAGTCTTATACAGTACAGGATGGGAGATGGCGGTGCACTGACTGTACTACTACTGTACTGTATATGCACTCCAGCAGTCTTATACAGTACAGGATGGAAGATGGCGGTGCACTGCCTGTACTACTACTGTGCTGTATATGCACTCCAGCAGTCTTATACAGTACAGGATGGGAGATGGTGGTGCACTGACTGTACTACTACTGTGCTGTATATGCACTCCAGCAGTCTTATACAGGATGGGAGATGGAGGTGCACTGCCTGTACTACTACTGTGCTGTATATGCACTCCAGCAGTCTTATACAGGATGGGAGATGGCGGTGCACTGCCTGTACTACTACTGTACTGTATATGCACTCCAGCAATCTTATTCAGTACAGGATGGGAGATGGCGGTGCACTGACTGTACTACTACTGTGCTGTATATGCACTCCAGCAGTCTTATACAGGATGGGAGATGGTGGTGCCCTGCCTGTACTACTACTGTGCTGTATATGCACTCCAGCAGTCTTATACAGGATGGGAGATGGTGGTGCACTGACTGTACTACTACTGTGCTGTATATGCACTCCAGCAGTATTATACAGTACAGGATGGAAGATGGCGGTGCACTGCCTGTACTACTACTGTGCTGTATATGCACTCCAGCAGTCTTATACAGTACAGGATGGGAGATGGTGGTGCACTGCCTGTACTACTACTGTGCTGTATATGCACTCCAGCAGTATTATACAGTACAGGATGGGAGATGGTGGTGCACTGACTGTACTACTACTGTGCTGTATATGCACTCCAGCAGTCTTATACAGTACAGGATGGGAGATGGTGGTGCACTGACTGTACTACTACTGTGCTGTATATGCACTCCAGCAGTCTTATACAGTACAGGATGGGAGATGGTGGTGCACTGACTGTACTACTACTGTGCTGTATATGCATTCCAGCAGTCTTATACAGTACAGGATGGGAGATGGCGGTGCACTGCCTGTACTACTACTGTGCTGTATATGCACTCCAGCAGTCTTATACAGTATGGGAGATGGTGGTGCACTGACTGTACTACTACTGTGCTGTATATGCACTCCAGCAGTATTATACAGGATGGGAGATGGCGGTGCACTGCCTGTACTACTACTGTGCTGTATATGCACTCCAGCAATCTTATACAGTACAGGATGGGAGATGGCGGTGCACTGACTGTACTACTACTGTGCTGTATATGCACTCCAGCAGTCTTATACAGTATGGGAGATGGTGGTGCACTGACTGTACTACTACTGTGCTGTATATGCACTCCAGCAGTCTTATACAGTACAGGATGGGAGATGGCGGTGCACTGCCTGTACTACTACTGTGCTGTATATGCACTCCAGCAATCTTATACAGTACAGGATGGGAGATGGTGGTGCACTGACTGTACTACTACTGTGCTGTATATGCACTCCAGCAGTATTATACAGTACAGGATGGGAGATGGCGGTGCACTGACTGTACTACTACTGTACTGTATATGCACTCCAGCAGTATTATACAGTACAGGATGGGAGATGGCGGTGCACTGCCTGTACTACTACTGTACTGTATATGCACTCCAGCAGTCTTATACAGTACAGGATGGGAGATGGCGGTGCACTGCCTGTACTACTACTGTACTGTATATGCACTCCAGCAGTCTTATACAGGATGGGAGATGGCGGTGCACTGACTGTACTACTACTGTGCTGTATATGCTCTCCAGCAGTCTTATACAGTACAGGATGGGAGATGGCGGTGCATTGACTGTACTACTACTGTGCTGTATATGCACTCCAGCAGTATTATACAGGATGGGAGATGGCGGTGCACTGACTGTACTACTACTGTGCTGTATATGCTCTCCAGCAGTATTATACAGGATGGGAGATGGCGGTGCACTGACTGTACTACTACTGTGCTGTATATGCTCTCCAGCAGTCTTATACAGTACAGGATGGGAAGTTTGAACTTCTGCAACCTGGAGAAGTCACCTGATATCACCTGCAGTCCTATGTAACACCACAGATAACACAGTGATATCTCTGAGTACAGATAATGTAGTAGTCACCTGCAGTCCTATGTAACGCCACAGATAACACAGTGATATCTCTGAGTACAGATAATGTAGATATAGGCCCCCTGTGTAGCCCCCCCACAGTATAGACCCCCTGTGTAGCCCCCCACAGTATAGACCCCCTGTGTAGCCCCCCCACAGTATAGACCCCCTGTGAAGATCCCCCACAGTATAGACCCCCTGTGTAGCCCCCCTCCCATAGTATAGACCCCCTGTGTAGCCCCCCCACAGTATAGACCCCCTGTCTAGCCCCCCACATAGTATAGACCCCCTGTGTAGCCCCCCCACAGTATAGACCCCCTGTGTAGTAGCCCCCCACAGTATAGACCCCCTGTGAAGATCCCCCACAGTATAGACCCCCTGTGTAGCCCCCCTCCCATAGTATAGACCCCTTGTGCAGCCCCCCCAGTATAGACCCCTTGTGCAGCCCCCCCCAGTATAGACCCCTTGTGCAGCCCCCCCAGTATAGACCCCTTGTGCAGCCCCCCCCTCCCAGTATAGACCCCTTGTGCAGCCCCCCCAGTATAGACCCCTTGTGCAGCCCCCCAGTATAGACCCCTTGTGCAGCCCCCCCCAGTATAGACCCCTTGTGCAGCCCCCCCCAGTATAGACCCCTTGTGCAGCCCCCCCAGTATAGACCCCTTGTGCAGCCCCCCCCCCAGTATAGACCCCTTGTGCAGCCCCCCTCATAGTATAGACCCCTTGTGCAGCCCCCTCATAGTATAGACCCCTTGTGCAGCCCCCCTCATAGTATAGACCCCTTGTGCAGCCCCCCTCATAGTATAGACCCCTTGTGCAGCCCCCCTCATAGTATAGACCCCTTGTGCAGCCCCCCCAGTATAGACCCCTTGTGCAGCCCCCCCAGTATAGACCCCTTGTGCAGCCCCCCCAGTATAGACCCCTTGTGCAGCCCCCCACAGTATAGACCCCCTGTGTAGCCCCCCTCCCATAGTATAGACCCCTTGTGCAGCCCCCCCAGTATAGACCCCTTGTGCAGCCCCCCCCCAGTATAGACCCCTTGTGCAGCCCCCCCAGTATAGACCCCTTGTGCAGCCCCCCAGTATAGACCCCTTGTGCAGCCCCCCCCCCCCAGTATAGACCCCTTGTGCAGCCCCCCCCAGTATAGACCCCTTGTGCAGCCCCCCAGTATAGACCCCTTGTGCAGCCCCCCCCCCAGTATAGACCCCTTGTGCAGCCCCCCCCAGTATAGACCCCTTGTGCAGCCTCCCCAGTATAGACCCCTTGTGCAGCCCCCCTCCCAATATAGACCCCTTGTGCAGCCTCCCCAGTATAGACCCCTTGTGCAGCCCCCCAGTATAGACCCCTTGTGCAGCCCCCCCCCCCAGTATAGACCCCTTGTGCAGCCCCCCCAGTATAGACCCCTTGTGCAGCCCCCCCCAGTATAGACCCCTTGTGCAGCCCCCCCCCCAGTATAGACCCCTTGTGCAGCCCCCCCCCCAGTATAGACCCCTTGTGCAGCCCCCCACATCGCAGCATTTATGTAAAAAATGAAAAAAATGAAAAAAACAAAATAAACTCACCTCACCTGGATCCTTGATCTCCCTCAGGCCTGGCAGCTTCTCTTCAGTTCAGTGAGCTTCCGGGATGCTGGCCCTGGCCGGAAGCTCACTGATGCAGGACCGCGGCGCCCGGATTTCTCCTCTCTACTGCACGGCGGCTGACATGTGACGTGATGATGTCACATGTCAACTGCCGAGGAGGAGGAGAAGTCCCGGCGCCGCGGTCCTGCATCAGTGAGCTTCCGGCCAGGGCCAGCATCCCGGAAGCTCACTGAAATGAAAGAGGTCCGGCGGGTTGGGGGAGCACAGGAGGAAGTGGCAAGGGGGGCCGTGCGGGCCCCCGTAGCGTAGGGGCCCGGTCGCCATGGCGACCCCTATAGCTACGCCACTGTATACAGTACAGGATGGGAGATGGTGGTGCACTGACTGTACTACTACTGTGCTGTATATGCACTCCAGCAGTCTTATACAGTACAGGATGGGAGATGGCGGTGCACTGACTGTACTACTACTGTACTGTATATGCACTCCAGCAGTCTTATACAGTACAGGATGGAAGATGGCGGTGCACTGCCTGTACTACTACTGTGCTGTATATGCACTCCAGCAGTCTTATACAGTACAGGATGGGAGATGGTGGTGCACTGACTGTACTACTACTGTGCTGTATATGCACTCCAGCAGTCTTATACAGGATGGGAGATGGAGGTGCACTGCCTGTACTACTACTGTGCTGTATATGCACTCCAGCAGTCTTATACAGGATGGGAGATGGCGGTGCACTGCCTGTACTACTACTGTACTGTATATGCACTCCAGCAATCTTATTCAGTACAGGATGGGAGATGGCGGTGCAGTGACTGTACTACTACTGTGCTGTATATGCACTCCAGCAGTCTTATACAGGATGGGAGATGGTGGTGCCCTGCCTGTACTACTACTGTGCTGTATATGCACTCCAGCAGTCTTATACAGGATGGGAGATGGTGGTGCACTGACTGTACTACTACTGTGCTGTATATGCACTCCAGCAATCTTATACAGTACAGGATGGGAGATGGTGGTGCACTGACTGTACTACTACTGTGCTGTATATGCACTCCAGCAGTATTATACAGTACAGGATGGAAGATGGCGGTGCACTGCCTGTACTACTACTGTGCTGTATATGCACTCCAGCAGTCTTATACAGTACAGGATGGGAGATGGTGGTGCACTGCCTGTACTACTACTGTGCTGTATATGCACTCCAGCAGTCTTATACAGTACAGGATGGGAGATGGCGGTGCACTGCCTGTACTACTACTGTGCTGTATATGCACTCCAGCAGTCTTATACAGTACAGGATGGGAGATGGTGGTGCACTGCCTGTACTACTACTGTGCTGTATATGCACTCCAGCAATCTTATACAGCACAGGATGGGAGATGGCGGTGCACTGCCTGTACTACTTCTGTGCTGTATATGCACTCCAGCAGTATTATACAGTGCTGTACTTTATCTGAAGCCTCATCAGTGCTAAACTCACCAGGTACAACCCACCATCCGCGCTCGTAAAACGTTCAAACACCGCGGTATTACTGTACTTCAAGACTGGGCACCGAAAAAGTGTTTGAGAACCGAGCAGAGTTTAAGTTCTGAAGCAAAATTTCCTTGAAAATAAGTTCAGAGCAGTTTGAGAACCGAGAGACCACAGTACTTTATTCTTGTATGACGGTATTGGCAAGTAAAGAGTTAGTGTGTATTGGTCACCATGACGGCACTATGTAGGGCGCGGACTCAGAGTCCACGTGATTCATCATCTGTTCCCCAAAAAGGCACGCTGAAAACCTACTCCAGTCCTCAGCTGGCGTAGGTTTTCGGCGGTGCGCACCAGAGCGGTCCGCCTCTACATAAATCCCCGTAGTGCCGGAGATGCGGGGACGTTTATAAGTCCGGCGTAAAAAACGCTAGACTTAATAAATGTTCCCCTATGTCTCCATGACGGCACTATATGTCCATGACGGCACTATGTCTCCGTGGCGGCACTATATGTCCATGACGGCACTATGTCTCCGTGGCGGCACTATATGTCCATGACGGCACTATGTCTCCGTGGCGGCACTATATGTCCATGACGGCACTATGTCTCTATGACGGCACTATATGTCCATGACGGCACTATGTCTCTATGACGGCACTATGTCTCCATGGCGGCACTATGTCTCCGTGGCGGCACTATGTCTCCGTGGCGGCACTATGTCTCCATGATGGCACTATGTCTCTATGACGGCACTATGTCTCCATGATGGCACTATGTCTCTATGACGGCACTATGTCTCCATGACGGCACTATGTCTCCATGATGGCACTATGTCTCTATGACGGCACTATATGTCCATGACGGCACTATGTCTCCGTGGCGGCACTATATGTCCATGACGGCACTATGTCTCCGTGGCGGCACTATATGTCCATGACGGCACTGTCTCTATGACGGCACTATGTCTCCGTGGCGGCACTATATGTCCATGACAGCACTATGTCTCCGTGGCGGCACTATATGTCTCTATGACGGCACTATGTCTCCATGACGGCACTATGTCTCTATGACGGCACTATGTCTCTATGACGGCACTATGTCTCTATGACGGCACTATGTCTCCATGACGGCACTATGCCTCCGTGGCGGCACTATATGTCTCTATGACGGCACTATATGTCTCCATGACGGCACTATGTCTCCATGACTGCACTATATGTCCATGACGGCACTGTCTCTATGACGGCACTATGTCTCCGTGGCGGCACTATATGTCCGTGGCGGCACTATATGTCTCTATGACGGCACTATGCCTCCGTGGTGGCACTATGTCTCCATGACGGCACTATGTCTCTGCTGTGCTACTCCAGTTTGGTGTCGTAAGGATAAAATGTCCACAGTTGTTATTGATGTTTTAGCAAAATTCAAAGTCAGACCAAATGCGTCATTCCTCACAGGCGTCAATGAAATAATATTTAAGGATATTTTGACCCATATTTTTGTACACTTTTTTTTTTACAGCTCACAAACAAATTTCCAAATCTGGCAATCAACAGAAGCCGATACACCCGACCCATGAAATCAAGGCGCGTCTGACACCTAGACCAGATAATCCAAATAAGATGCAAACCACGCTGATAGTAAGTAGGTCTCAGAGTCCGCTGCCCCCGGTGGATTGGAGGACATACACATCTAACAGCAACAGAACCTACTCCTTATCATCCAACTCCCCTGAGAGTGCAGAGAGGAGCGCCACGTACAGAAGCCACCCTGCGCCCACTGATCTCAAAAGGGGCTCTGCCTTCAGGTAGGTGACGCTATGGCGGAATATTCCTACAGGCTACAGTTTTCATTGTCGTAGGTGTATATCATATATGTACAGTATGTGAGGGTCTTTCTTATGACGTTAAAGTGTCACTGTCAATTCCAAAAACTTTTCACATTGCAGAGAGACATCAGAGAGACATGTCAAAGGTTTCGATCGGTTTCAAGTGATCAGTGGAGCTCATAATGTAAGTCTACAAAGAGCTGGGAGAGGATGCGCTGCAGCATTGTCCTCTCCTGACTCGTTCTGAAGGTCAGTACAGGTGTGAACACTCTGGACCAATCAAACCGTTTGATATGTCTGTTATCATAGAAAACTTTTGACATGTCATAAAGACATCATAGAGACATGTCAGAAGTTTTGATCAGTCCAGGTTTGAGTGTTTACACCCAGAATGAGCGAGGAGAGGACAGAGCTGCAGCGCATCCTCTCCCAGCTCTGTGTCAGCCCAATCAGTCAGGCTCCATAGACTTACATTATGAGCCTGAGTGATCATGTGACACAGAGTCGGGAAAGGACTGTGCTTAGCGTGGTCTTCACTTGGCTTTTCACATGTCTCTATGATGTCAAAAGTTTTCTACGATGACAGGGACACTTTAAAAAAAACTTTTCCATGTCAAAAGTTGTGGATAGTGGTCTGGGAGGAGGTGGGAGGCGGAGACCCTCTGCTCCTTTATTCTAGTAACGTCTATAGCATTGCATTATATCAGCTTTTCCTTTTAGAAATTCATTTTTTTTTTAAATTTCTTGTTAACAGGGGGAATGATCGAGCGGCTACCCCAACCAGGAGACAACTGTTCATAGAGGACGGTCACCCTAGCCAGCAGTCCTACCCCGGCCATGATAGGAATAATTTCTCATCTTCTTCTACAGTATCCCATTTCACTGGAAGTGAAGATGACAACTCCTATTCTTCAGATGTATTTACTGAGAATCACAGCGGAAGACGTGACATGGGAAAGAGTCACGTACCTGGTACCAAAGAGTCAATAATGAGAGATCTACACCAAACTCACATCCACAATGCTTATGTAAGAGCACCAACTGAACCGGACAACATTCAACCGGAACCAAGACCTAAAACTCCTTCTCGTTTACGAGCACCCAGCCCGTCCAAGTATACGCTCTACAATCAGCAAAGTAAAATATCCGAGTATCAGTCTAAGAAGACTTTAGACTCAACAGCACGATCGTGTTCTCCAACGAAACAGCTTAGCACCCGTTGTTCATCTCCATCTGTCCAGCTTGGCACCCGTTGTTCATCTCCATCCTTCCAGCTTAGCACCCGTTCTGCATCTCCATCAAAACAGCTGAACGCACGTTCTTCATCTCCGACCAAACAGCTTAGCATGCGATCCTCATCACCAACTAAACAAGTCAACGTCCGGTCGTCTTCTCCAACTAAACAACTCAACATCCGGTCGTCTTCCCCAACCAAGCAATTTAGCCAGCCAATAAAACAAGAACTTAATAGTGTCAAACCGATGTCTCCATTTAATAGGCCTTCTACTCCCAGTCGGGCTTTCCATGATGACTCCGAGTACAGAGGTAGAAGCAGATCAATAGGAAATACTCTCAACAATCCTCACAATCAACTTACGTCAACCAGAAGTGAACAAAGCAAAAACGTAAGAATCGGTAGAAGTACACCAACAATCCAACTCAACAGAAATGGTACAGCCGTAAAGGACCATAGTTTGGGGATGAAAACACAATACAAACATGCCAGTTCTTTGGAAGCATCAATTTTGTCGGATAATTTGGGGGCTGGTTATACATATAGACCATTGCCAATTGGTCCAGATCAAGAGCAAGAGTTGTATCAGAGTCTGGAGGATGAAATCCTATCAAACATCAAAGTTCTGGAGGAAGATTCCGATGAAAATCGTAACCCGGTGAACAAGAACAATAACTTTACAGCGAGCATTGCAAGTGACGTTGCTGTTCATGACTTTGACATGAGAAGGAAATCGGTATCTGCTTTGTCCTCGGTCCGAAACAGACTAAAAACACCTGACGGAGAGGTAGAAATACCCAGAAGTGGAGTATATACAAACACCAAGTGGCCAACAGGAGGAGGGAATTATGACAATGTCATCACAGAATTGGCAAAGGGTCCCGTAAAACTCAATAGAGTGGATGTGGAAAACTGGATTTCAAAAATACATCCAAAAGCTGGAATAGGAATCGATATAAAAGAAAAAGATCTACCTCTACAGCCTGTAGAATCGCAGGAAAAGAGTGAAATAGTACCAGAAATGCAGAAAATTCATACAAAAAAATTAGTTTCCGATGAAAGCAATAGTAACAAAATTCAGCTGCCATCTCAAAGACTGAGAGAGCAGGCCAAACAGAAAAATGTACAGGCCACAAATGACAACCAGGAGTCGACAGCTTCAAATTCTCATAAGGAAGACACTCTAGAACAATCCAAGTTACCACAATCGGCCAAGCCGAAAAGAGCCCTGAAAAAACCGGAGAGAGTCCCGTCAATTTATAAGCTGAAACTGAGGCCAAAAATACGTCCTCGAAAAGATAACCGACCAGAAAAGAAGCCGTCCAAAATCCCAACACCCGTCTCCTACCGACAAGGACAAAGCAAAACAAAAACAAAAACTTCAGGCGTCCAGAGTCGGAATGAGTCGCAGAGTACGGCTGTCAGTACAGAAGACCTGGACACTGATGAAGGAACATGGTCCTCAGAACTTTCCTTATCCTTGGAAAATTCTCTGAATACTCTGAAGAAAGAATATTTTGATACAAATAACGTAGAGACTGGAGAAAATAATGGACAAGAGGTAAATGGAGGAAAAGAAGAAGAAGGAGGAGGAGAAGATGATGATAATGAAGAAGACACATGGGTTTAAGCATTGAAGAGTCATTTTCTAAAGAATGCAAATGATTAAAGGAGTTATCCGGTTAGGTAAAAAAAAAACATGCTGAATCTTCCCCCACTCCTGGAGACTAACAATTACTTCAATTTTTGTTATTTTCTTTCCAGCCTCCTTCCCCCAATTCTGAGGCTGCTGCTTTCTGAAAACTGTGTGTGAGCTGTTCTCTCCATCTTCACTCTTAACCCCCTCCTCCCCCCTCCCTTCCGAGACGGCTCATGTAAACAGCATCCCTGGCCAGCTGTCTCTGCACTCTGTATTGCCTAGAGGGTTAATCACAACAACTTGGCCTCATATTAACCCTCCAGGCATTACAGAGTGAAAGCCAGCAAGGGACATTGTTTACATGAGCCAATGCATAACAGAGGGGGAGGAGGGGGTTCATAGTAGAGACGGAGAGAACAGCTCACACACAGATTTTTGTGTCTTCAGCAGAAAGCAGCAGCTGAGAACTGGGGGAAGGAGTAGATAATAATTTGTTTGGAAGGAATTGTTACTCTCCAGAAGGGGGATGTATTGTACCTGACCACAATACCACTTTAAATGTTTCTTACAATTTTTACCATCAATATTATAAAAACTACAGATATGTGGAACGGCCGAAAGGAGGGTGCCGGTTGTGTTGCCAAATTTGTTGTATAAAAAAGAATTTATTTTTACTTTTTTTCCACCTACAGTATATACATTGTAATTTATTTATTTTAAATGAAACCATGAGACAAAACCGATGACTATGCAACGTGCAGCATCTCTACTGGGGTGAAGTCAATGGCTTGTTTGTCTACTGTGTTTCCACTCTCTAAGGAGAAGCAGATTATGTTACTGTGATACTTTCATTTTATATGATCATAATAGTTTGCAGTATTATTACATAGGAGACAATAAATAGCCAAGGCCAATCATCAGGAACTACAGCTCTGAGTCCAATATGATTAATTCTGTCTTATGTCATGATTAGTCTTTTGTATCGTTGCATCAGATGGCGGAATCATGGTGTGAATGAATAAATTTGTTGCATCTTTTATCTGTCTGGTCTAGATTTAAAGGGGCGTTCTGGGCAATACCCACTGAGGAGCTATTCACAGGATAGTCACTGCTCGGCAGGGCGCTGACACCCAGCACTCCTGACAATCGTCTTCCTATATCCCATTGAGTTGGCTCAGTTCACCTGAGTTGGCTCCATCTGGAAAGCCGCCATGTTGAATCAAGATCAAGTTTTTCCAATGGAAAGGAGGTCATGTAGAACATCACAGACGACCAGAATGGTCTCAGAAATGGATTCTTACCATCAGGTTTGTATCTTGTCTTGTGGTTCAACAGTTTCCGTTCAGCAATCGATTTCAGTCCTGATAGGATACATGACCACCTTCCAATTGGAAAAACTTGCCCTTGATCCAATATGGCGGCTTTCAAGATGGCGCATATCTTCTGGACAAAGCCTGAAAGGTATTTCCTCCGTCGCCCATGACTTGTAGGGGTGTTCAGATATGTCTGAAATAACGGGGTGTCCTGAGACCTTGGATTCGCCCTGTATTTGTGTCCGGTAAGTCGGGGCAGGTTTGTATTCCCTCTGTTGAACAGTATTCAGGTGTGAGATGTATCCGGTATCTTACTGACTATAACCATGACTGTATCATAAGGAGGTTTCATGTATCATATAGAAGTTTTGTCTATAATAAGAATATATAGGTTTTTTTTTCACTGCAAACTAATTTTTTACAACATCAAAATAAAATCTATTTAAACTATAAACGTGGATTTTTTTTTTTTACAGGAATTTAGAAGAAAACTTGCAGTCTTAGGCCATGTTCACACACACGAATAAAAAGAATTATTCCCACCCTGTCAAAATGACGGACATTTTTATTGTCATTTAACGACAAACAACGGATGTTATTTAAAAAAAAAAAAACGTCATTTTGATAGCGTGGGAATAAAAATTTTTGACAGTGTGTGAACATAGCCTAAATGTAAAAATAGTAGCACCTTTATGTTTATTTTTTTCCCCTTAGCTTTCAGGAGCGGTTGTAGAAGGGCCTAAACTTTTCACATGTAAAAAACAAGTCAAAAGTTTCCATTAGTCTGAGAATCAGTGTTCAGACCCCAACGGAGGGTTAGAATGAGTGCGGAGAGAAGCACACAGCTGAGCACTTCTCTCCCTGCTCTCTGCCTATGAGACCGGGTCCATCCCATGGACTTGCATTTTTAAACCATCTTGGTTATGTGCTACAGAGCCATAAAAAGCAGACATACTAGAGTATGAGCGCATTCATGGCCGGTGCTCAAATAATCTTCATAGGGCAAATGTGCTGAGCTTAGCCCCATAGAGAATGTACAGAGCACTGGCCAAACCTGCATGGTGGACTCATTCATTTCTGCAGGGACGTTTCTCCTTCTTGTGATTGGCGGGGGTCCCAGCATCTTTTACAGTGAAGGCCCGCTCAGCCAATCACAGGCTGATTAGGATGGGAGAGTACCACGGCCTGTGATTGGCTGAGTGGGCCTTCGCCATAGAAGACATGGAACAGAGCCAGACAGCAACCAGGAGACATGGGGGGACCGTGGACAGGTGAGAATGTTTATTTTATTAATTTTTTTTACGTGAGCGCCGCTATCTTGCTGAACCTCTTTAAACTCTCCACAGTCTCCAGTTTGGTAACGTACCAAGCTTTTTGCAAAGTTCAAAATGAATCTGGGTTCAGCAGATTTGGTTCACTCATTATGTAGGTAGACTGAGTAGCCACTGTATAAGAGATGGTGGCCCTTTCTTGACTGGGTCTTGTACGGTAATTGAACCATATTGGGATGGACCACCGTTTGGCTGTATGTATAACGTTGATTTAAATATAGAAAACTCTAAAGGTGTTCTCCAGCATTACAAAAACATGGCCACTTTCTTCCAGACACAGCACTGCCCTTGTCTCCAGGTCAGGTGCTGTTTGCCATTAAGCTCCATTCACTTCGATGGGACTGAGATACAAAATGTGCACCCAACCTGGAGAGAAGAGCGGGGCTGTCTTTTGAACTGGCCCAGTACTACAAAAACATGGCCACTTTCCTCCAACTACAGAAGTCAGGCGGAGATTCTGAGTGGAACCCCTGCCCATGGAATCTGCTTGGACTCCGCTTGGAATCCCGCCTGCTGTTTCAATGGGATGCCTCGCACGCCAAAGCACCCAAATAATTTCTCCCCCACTCGCCAGCAGTCATCTGGTATTTCAGGTGGGTCCACACCTGCTGTCTCTTATAGCACTGACTATATAGCAGTATCTACTTCTAGCACGGTTGGGAATGAAAGTGAAAACAAGATATAAATACAAAATTTATTCGTTTTACATTCTCTACATGAATTTAAATTGTGGCTAAACGTAACACAACAATAACAGTTCAATTTATGATGATAGCCCTGAAAAAATAATGAAGCAAATCAAAGATAGCGGGGTATGCGACATAGGAGGGGTCCCGAAAACGGACTCATTGGCCATGAACAGAATTGCAGCAACCTTTTTTGGCCCTTTGATCCATCAGTATGGCAGAGATGGTCGGGGTTTACGTCTCAAGTGCGGAGGTCGCCCGATAAGTCATCAAGCTGAGAGTTAGACAAATTATTTCAATTTGCAGAAGTGCTAACTGTAATGAAGACGGTAGAGGAGGTCACCCAGCGGGAGGCTGATGGAAACCTCACGCTCTTCAGAGCAGTTAGCAGACAGCAGTCACAATGAAGACATATTTATATGTACAGAGACTTCGAGCACTCGAGCCATTATTAATACCAAGTGGATGAAAAGGTCGGGAGAAGAGATGAGCCACTTTGCCGAACTGTTTGGATTCGGCAACGTTCCTCGTACCTGAATGCTCCGCATTTCACTCCCGATGTCTGGAGAAGTTGGATGACAGAACAAAGATACAGCCATAGGCCGACGCTTTTTCTTTTTAAAATAATGTCCGTTATTATCGCATTTTAATTCGAAGGCAATGAAGTCAATGGAATGGAGGGCGCCCAATGCACAATGCTCAAACACTTTTTTTCCCCACCATCCTTTCAACGTCTTTACTATTAAATTCAATGGACCTTCAAAAAAGAACCACACCCAATAGGGCCCAAGGAACGAAATGACTAACGTCATTTGGAACTCAAAGCAACAGACCTCATTTTGCTAAATTTTTAAAAATGCAAAGAAAGAAGCACACGTGAACATAGGCAAAGGCATAAAACTTCTCCACACGCCGGGAGTCAAACGTGTTCAGGTTTGGAGAACGTTGCAGAACACAAACAGTTCGGCAAATTCACTCAAAACTAATCAGGAGTAGAGATGATCGGACATTGGGAATTTTTAGGTTCGATCAAACTCGAACCTTGGTCATTTGATTCCCGCTGCCTTCCCGTTCCGTGGGAAGGTGGAGACAGCCAGAGTACCGCCTGGAAAGCAGAGATACAGACTATTACCTAGGCTGTATCCCTGTTTTCCAGGCGGTACTCGGACTGTCTCCACCTTCCCCACGGGAAGGCATCGGGTATCAAATGACGAAAGTTCAAGTTCAATCGAACCTGACAACCCAATGTCCGATCATCTCTAATCAGGTGGAACCAAAGAGGTGGAACAGGTTATGCAGATCTTGGGATTATTATTATTGTGCAATCACATGCAGATTATTCTAGAACAGTTTATGTAAAAGTGGATGGTTAGAAAGAGCTAAAATGTCAGGAGATCTAAGACAACCCGTTCCGTAAACACCAGGAAGGTTCTCACCATGGCCACTGTAGGTCAGTTACATGGTCGGCTTCTGAATGGTGGCTTTATATTGTTGTGCTGATACAAATTAGTATACATATAGGTTTCTATAGGTGACTGTAAGAAAAGGAACCAAAATACAATTAAGTTCACCACGAATGAGCCCTCTGCTGCCAGGCCAAAGCGTAAAACATCTGGTAGCAATGTTCTACCTGATCTTCTGGCCAAGACAAGACTATAACAAACACAATAACAATAGAGTTTGTCTATTAGAATAAAAGTAAACCTGGCAATGCTGATGGTTTGGATGGACAATGTGCAAAAACCTAAAACCGGTCCTGTTATCTTGGAGACATCTATAGGGGTCGTGTTTGTACGGTAAGATGTACGGTACCCTGTAAAAAGGAATGGAAGAGTGATATTATAACAACAGCACAGGTAGCCAGAGAGATTACAGAGACCCAAGAACCAGGGTCCATCTGCCTGAGGTTTAAGATTTAGCTACAAGTGGCTCCACTTTAAAAAACGTTAGTAATTTATACAAAATAGGACCTAGAACCCGACCTGGAAGCTGCGCTGAGCTCTGCTAAGTGGAAGGTCGCAATAAGGAACTGAAGCACAAATCATTTCATTGAGGTCACGTTACAGCGGTGTAGCGGAGGGAAAGCAAACAGGACACTAGCCCCCGATGCGGTCAGCTCAGGATGCTGGGGGGGGGGGGGCGGCAGGTGACTGGACGTCCTTCACCGTTCTTCACCTTTTTGTGTTCCTTTAAGTTACACCAGCTGGAGCTTCTTATCGGCTGTCGTAACGCAATCTGAGTCAGCAGCTCGGTCAGAAGAGAAGAGAAGCTTTGTCCTTTGCTTGCCAGGGCCCAGTCTACACTGATGGGATGTGACAGCAAGATTCAGGAGAGGTAACAACGTGTAATGTGTGTAGCTGTATGTGTGTGTCATGTGTATGTAGGTGGGTATTCTTTAGATGTGTGTTTGTACTGTAGTTTGTGTGTGTAATATGTATGTGGGTATTCTGCATATATGAGTTTTAAGGTCTATACATGTGTGTGTCTATATATGTGTGTAAGCAATGTTTGTATCTTTAGCAGTACTATTGATGTGTGCAGTATCCTGGTACTGTTTGCCTGTGGTATAGTGGTAGTATGCATGTTACGCTAGTGCAGTACAAGATATGTGAACATGTAGAGCAGTACGTCCTATTACTTCTTATAATTCAATGTGTTCGGCTCACAAAGGGTTATAAAAGGGTTATTTGGGTAATCACAGAAGAGGTCATTTTATCCCCATTACTCACTGAAAAACAAGTAAAGAAGCGTCTATGCTAGGACATCATGTTAATGCTCGATCACTGGGACTGGAGTCAAACGTGTGGAAGTGGTCAATGTTCATAGTAAATTCCAGAAAGCCACTTATTGTGTTTCCAGGTAAGTGCTGAGCAATCACATGACAGAACACCGGTTGCGGCGCAGCGCCCCCTGAAAGCGTATGGCGGCATGGACATGCTTGCATCTTGCACAGCCAACGCTTTTAAGTAGTTCACTGAAAAGTAGCAATATGTGCCAGTTATACTTGGCCGAGCATTCAATGTAGCCGCATTTCCAGGTCTTTTTCACTAGATGGGACACGTTCCAGCGGGGGATAACGCGACCTCGCTGCAAGTCCCGCTTATTCCCCACTATGATGATTGGAGTTTCCGATGTGCCGATCACTCTGTATATTAAAAAAAAAAAAAAACATAAATCAGAATTTTTACAACTCTATTTCTGCACATATTCATGGCAGTAAATAAACAGAGACAAAAATGAAATTCTATGGACACAGGTGCAACCGAGCAAGGATTACCGATAACGCTATGTAATAAATCCTATCCGTGATGTGGCAGGAAGTAGGATTCTATGGGGATCTTATTCCAGAGACTTTGTCAGATGCAACTCAGGGACGACTACTACGACTACTGACACTGTTAGATGCTGATAGGACAAGGAGACGCCTGGTACCGGTCATATATCCGGCTGTGCTTCCAGAATGGAGAGAAATGCTTTTATTTTTCTGCGCAAAGAGTCTTTTACCGAGCTCCAGATCTGCAGAAAGCCGGAGTCCCTCCTCACCCCCCTTCCCATCACCTCTTGTGTCCCCCTCATGTTCCTCATGTAAGAAGGGCCCTTATGTCTCATCTCTAAATTATTAAAGAAATCAACAGGGATTGTGATCTCAAGCAGTTTGCAATACACTCACTAGTTTTCTATGTTTAAATTTTTGATTTAAACATCGAAAACTTTAAAATATAAAGAGAGAATATATTAAAAAACTGCTTATAATCACAACCCCTGTTGTTTTGAGACTTTGCCTCTTCAATTTTTACTCTGTAACGTCTGTATATAAACCCTCGAAATGCTGTGGAATATGTTGACTAAAGCTTATTAATACTATCCTCATTATATTACTGGGATGTATCCTTAGGAGAACCATCACCTCAATCTCAACTCCGATCGGCTTCCTACACTCAGCCCCTTGGAATAGCGTCCCTCTCATCACTCCCCAATATGGCTTCTCTCTCATCTGTCCCCAATATGGCTGCCCTCTCATCAGTCCCCAATATGGCTGCCCTCTCATCAGTCCCCAATATGGCTACCCACTCTCATCAGTCCCCAATATGGCTTCTCTCTCATCAGTCCCCAATATGGCTTCTCTCTCATCTGTCCCCAATATGGCTTCTCTCTCATCAGTCCCCAATATGGCTTCTCTCTCATCAGTCCCCAATATGGCTTCTCTCTCATCAGTCCCCAATATGGCTTCTCTCTCATCAGTCCCCAATATGGCTTCTCTCTCATCAGTCCCCAATATGGCTTCTCTCTCATCAGTCCCCAATATGGCTTCTCTCTCATCAGTCCCCAATATGGCTTCTCTCTCATCAGTCCCCAATATGGCTTCTCTCTCATCAGTCCCCAATATGGCTTCTCTCTCATCAGTCCCCAATATGGCTTCTCTCTCATCAGTCCCCAATATGGCTTCTCTCTCATCAGTCCCCAATATGGCTTCTCTCTCATCAGTCCCCAATATGGCTTCTCTCTCATCAGTCCCCAATATGGCTTCTCTCTCATCAGTCCCCAATATGGCTTCTCTCTCATCTGTCCCCAATATGGCTTCTCTCTCATCTGTCCCCAATATGGCTTCTCTCTCATCTGTCCCCAATATGGCTTCTCTCTCATCTGTCCCCAATATGGCTTCTCTCTCATCTGTCCCCAATATGGCTTCCCTCTCATCTGTCCCCAATATGGCTTCCCTCTCATCACTCCCCAATATGGCTTCTCTCTTCACTCCCCTCAGTCCCTACCATAGCCCCCTTCTCCCATTGTACCAAAATGGTGTTTCTAGAAGTATCTATCGGCAGATCGGGCTGAGCTCTCCTCATGCAGCGTGGCCTCGGCCGCACATAGGACTCCCCCCTCAGCCCCTGCTCCCCTGGGCTGCCTCCATCTGGCAGGCCCCGCTGACCCACATTTCATTTCATGGGACACAGCAGCACAGAGAAGAGTCCAATGTGTGACACGGGGTCTTTACAGTGGTCGGTAACAAAAAATCTGAGGTTTGTGGAAAAAAACAAAAAGCCATTGCCCATTTACAAGCTGCTGGCACCAAGGCTCCGTGCTGGGGAGTGATACTCGTACAGCAGATGATCCCCGAGGCCGCTGGCTGCTTATACTGAAAGACCAGCTGGGACCGCAGGAGCATCTGTGCGGAATCTGCAGGGGACTGAGGGGGTCAGTAGTGATATAAATACATGTATATAAAGCCAGTAATCACCCCATCAACCCGTGACTGCGACAAGGGATATGTGTGCAGCCTATTGCACACCTCATACACACAATGTTATATATATGCATTTTTTAAAATATTTTTTAAAAACTGGACAAACTCTTTAAGAAGTGAGATTCTGCCATCCAGTCTATCAAAAAATAAAAATTATTCCCACAGCTCTCCCCTATCTATCATAGATTAAACAAGTATGTGGAAAAATAGATGGGATGAAGCAAAGTTACCACTCCTGTAGTCCACCAGGATACAACTCTATAAATAGTAAAAAAAAAAAAGTAAGCATCCAGATGGTATAATGCTTTTTTGCACATGATACCGTCTTGATGCTGTTACCTTTTTTCTCCTATCCATTCTATCACGCTATGCTAGCTTCTGCCTCTAGGTGGCGCTGTATAACAGCTGTTCCCGATTATCTAACAGGCTACCGTGTAAGGATCCTTTCCCACAATGCTCTTTTGTTTCCAAAAAATGGGAGAGAAAGTATAAAATATAGAGATGCCGGGTCTGTTGTTGGGGCATCATTTTCATGCCATAATCTATAGTTTTTATTGGTATCATATTAGTGTAAATGGAAATTTTTTATTTTTTTTAATTTTTTCTGAGATTATATTATATATATATATATATATATATATATATATATATATATATATATATATATATATATATATAAAAAATTGCAATCCTGGTGTCTTTTTCATTTACGCTGTTCACCATGCAGGAACAATACTTTTATATATTCATAGATCAGACCATTTTGCACGCTATAACACATTTTTTAATTTATTTTTTAAATTATTTTTATTTGTAAAATTGGAAAATGGGTGATTAAAAGCTTTTATAGGGGAGGGGTTTGTAATATTTTTTTAAAATATTTTTTTATTACTATTATTTTTTTACACTTTATTAAGGCTGGGTTCACACTGCTCTTTTGCAATCCGTTTTTCTCATCTGTTTTTTGCAAAAAACGGATGAAAAAAAACTGATGCATTTGTGTGCATCCGTTTTGATCTGTTTTTCCATTGACTTCCATTGTAAAAAAAACTGATCCAAAACGTACACAAAAATGTAGCTGACACTATTTTTGTGTCCGTTAAAAAAAAAGGATCCGTTTTGATCCGTTTTTTTTTTACAATGGAAGTCAATGAAAAAACGGATCAAAACGGATGCACACAAATGCATCCGTTTTTTTTCATCAGTTTTTAATCCGTTTTTTGCAAAAAAACGGATTGCAAAAACGCAGTGTGAACCTAGCCTTAGTCTCCCTAGGGGACATATATATGCAATCGTTAGATTGCTTACACTGTTCAATGCAATGCCAATATTTACATGGTCTGTGCACAAAAGATGTGTATATCACGAGGATGCCAGGGGTTTCAAAACAGTTTAAATGTTAGCAATACTGTGAATACGGCCTTAGACTTATCTCAGACATACTTCTGCAAAACATTTTTGGCCTGAAAACAACCCCCCCCTTTGCTTTCATTAGTATGCGCTTATTGTGGGTTGTCAGCTGCATTTTCATCAGTCATGTGATAATCACCATCATTATTGGCAGCCCTCATTGTTACTGACCGTCCGTTTCCCAATAAAATCCCCATAGTGGAAACATAGCCTAAAAATGCACAATCTGTGCATTGTTTCTTCTGAATTTGCAGATTTAATTGAAATTCTTAAGGGAAACCTGCCATATAATCTATCCCTATCATGTTATAGAGCAGGAAAAGCTGAGCAGATTGATATATAACTTTATGGGAAACGATTAAGTATAACTTGTTGATGAAAATCCGTGATCATTCATGAGTCCAGTGGGCGGAGTCACTCAGTGGACTGGACTCTTTAGCCTGGAAACATCAGAGATTTCAATTAATAGATTACACGTTATACTGAATCTTTTCCCTATAACGATATATATCAATCCGCTCAGTTCCTCCAGCTCTATAACATTATGCCGATAGCTCAGGTAGCATTCTCATGGTGATGGGTTCCCTTTAAATTACATGACTTGTAATTACATGAAAAAAAAAACACCACTGAAAGGGCCTAAATAGAAAAGAAAAAGTTATCCAGTCCTGGGAAATTGGGAGGAGTTTCCCAGGACTGGATCCAGCTCTTCCAGGCACGTACATAGTAAGAAGCCCCGCAAGTCCTATAATAGCCTAACATTGTATCATACAGTAATAAAATATCAAACACCATTGGAAGGTTTCCTGGCTTGCTGTGACCCACCTGGTTTCTAAGATCTGTTGCCTTATGGTTTTGATGTATTCAAAGCTGTCAAAGCAGCAGATGTCATAGACGAGGATGTAAGCGTGTGCACTTCGGAGTCCTCTGCAGCAGGAATCTGCCCACTCCTGGAACATACAACACAATGACTTATTGCCATGTCACATAAGCCTGACTATCTTACACGCATGATGCCCTATAGAATATAACAAAAGGAAAACAAAAGAAAGTCAAGACTTTAATATAGTCTATTTGGTTTAAAAGCTATGGCCACATCTGCACTGGTTTTTATTATTATTATTATTATTATTATTATTATTATTATTATTCATTTGTTTCCTTAATACAAAATGAAGTAACTTTGTAAAAAGTCTTCAATAAAAATTTCCTACCATTTAGCTGTGATGAGGTCTAAGGGTCCTTTTACATGTCTCTACTTCTTGCCCACAGGCCGCCACAATCACAATCAGCTAGATCGGCGAGAAATCGGGTGGCCGGGCTGCACAAATGATCCATGTATCACTCGTGCAGCCACTGAAATTGAAGACACTGATATACATATATCCGTGCTGCCAAACACACAGCAGTTGCATACTTCCATAGTGTGCTGCTTGGGATCCGGCATCTTCGTCTCCGAGTCCTCTGTCCAGCCTCTGTCTTCAGCCCTCCTCAGGCTGTCAATCATTTGGGAGAAGGTGGAGTCTAAAGATGCAGCGGCTGGACGGGAGAGCTGGTGAGGAGGTTGCTGGATCACAAGCGGCAGAGCACTAGGTAAGTATGAACTGCTGCTGTGTTCTGTAAATTGACGGCACGAATATATTTATATCTGTGCTGTCAGTTTGCCTTTAATGAAAATTCTAATCACTCCCCTTTTTCGTGTTGTTCAAATAAAACAAAAAATGCAAAAAAAAACCTCTTATACCTGTTTCCTGCAGAATAGTCTGAACTATTAAAATATAATGTTATTAATCCCACATGAATAATCGGGGGGAAAAAACTGAATGCCACAATTGCGTTGTTTTGGTCACATCACATCCCAGAAAAAAAAACTGTACTAAAAAAAAACTACAAAAAAACAATAGTAAAAAAAAAAAAAAAAAGTCTGAAAGTCTGGTGAATTTAAAGTGTTCATGGGAGCTCCACTCCATTGCAAGGTCTGAGTTTTTCTTGCAGGATCTGAGCAGACAAAAAAAAATAAAAAATCCTGCAGATAAACTGACACCAGGCAGAAACCTGATGGACCCTATTGAAGTCAATGGGATCTCTCTCAGTTTGTCTGGATTTGTTGGTGTCTGTCAGTAAAGGGACCATCTGGCAATGGTTTATGGTGCCGAAGAGACTCTGCAATGGAAGCCCTGAACACGTCCCCAACGCAAGTGTGAACTCAACCGAAAACATAACAAAAACGATACAACTGGTAATCGTGCTGACTAGAGATGAGGGCAACTGGAGCACGCTGATCAATCGACATCTGAATACCGACAACGCCGCAGCCAGTGACTGCCTGAGCGGGCTGTCACTCTTGTGAGTACGGGCCCTATTACACGGGACGATTATCGTGCGAAAAATCGTTATATCATTCGAATTTAAACGATAATCGTTCTGTGTGATTGCAGGCAACGATCGAAAAATCGTTTGTATGTCGTTGATCGTTGATTTAGATCTAAACTTAAAATTATTGTTAATCCAGGTTAAGCCAGATGAATAAACTTTTTTTTTTTGGTGAATTTTGTTAATCAACAAATCAAACTTTTTGTAAATTTGCTACAAATCTTGGCTGGATTGTCTCAGCTCATCTCTAACGGGAAGCAATGGATTCCTGAGCTGAGGATCCAGAGGGAGAGAGGTTACAGTTCTCCTGCATACTGTACATTTACCATTCTTGTGGTTTTCTGGTATTTATCGGACGTTCTCACCGGAGCGGAGCAGAGAAGCCGCAGTACAGAGCAGCATTACATTGCTCCGCTTTATACTGCTCTGCAATTACAGCCAGTCTCCTCCATCCTTCTTGTCTTCACTCACTCCTCCTGTCACTAGATCCCACGCACTCCTCCTTAGCAGGCGTGCAGATGAAGGGAAGGGTCATCCCTTCTGCCTCGGGGTTTGTTACACACATCTCAGCGTGGGAAGTTGCTGAGGGATAGAGAAACGGGGGCGGCAACATCAAAGAGTGCGATGCGACAAGCCGATGGCGGGATTCCCCCTGACTGAATCTGCAAATGTTATGTAACTAGTCGTATCACAGACAAGCTGGGAAATATTACAGGGGGCGAGAGAGAGGAGGATGTGATGGGGAGTCACAGCGGAGGGCACGCTTACTGTAACAGAGAGAGAGGAGGATGTGATGGGGAGTCACAGCGGAGGGGACGCTTACTGTAACAGAGAGAGAGGATACTGATGGGGAGTCACAGCGGAGGGGACGCTTACTGTAACAGAGAGAGGAGGATGTGATGGGGAGTCACTGCAGAGGGGACGCTTACTGTAACAGAGAGAGAGGAGGATGTGATGGGGAGTCACAGCGGAGGGGACGCTTACTGTAACAGAGAGAGAGGAGGATGTGATGGGGAGTCACAGCGGAGGGGACGCTTACTGTAACAGAGAGAGAGGAGACTGATGGGGAGTCACAGCGGAGGGGACGCTTACTGTAACAGAGAGAGAGGAGACTGATGGGGAGTCACAGCGGAGGGGACGCTTACTGTAACAGAGAGAGAGGAGGATGTGATGGGGAGTCACTGCAGAGGGGACGCTTACTGTAACAGAGAGAGAGGAGGATGTGATGGGGAGTCACTGCAGAGGGGACGCTTACTGTAACAGAGAGAGAGGAGACTGATGGGGAGTCACAGCGGAGGGGACGCTTACTGTAACAGAGAGAGAGGAGGATGTGATGGGGAGTCACTGCAGAGGGGACGCTTACTGTAACAGAGAGAGAGGAGGATGTGATGGGGAGTCACAGCGGAGGGGACGCTTACTGTAACAGAGAGAGAGGAGACTGATGGGGAGTCACAGCGGAGGGGACGCTTACTGTAACAGAGAGAGAGGAGGATGTGATGGGGAGTCACAGCGGAGGGGATGCTTACTGTAACAGAGAGAGAGGAGGATGTGATGGGGAGTCACAGCGGAGGGGACGCTTACTGTAACAGAGAGAGAGGAGACTGATGGGGAGTCACAGCGGAGGGGACGCTTACTGTAACAGAGAGAGAGGAGGATGTGATGGGGAGTCACAGCGGAGGGGACTCTTACTGTAACAGAGAGAGAGGAGGATGTGATGGGGAGTCACTGCGGAGGGGACGCTTACTGTAACAGAGAGAGAGGAGGATGTGATGGGGAGTCACTGCAGAGGGGACGCTTACTGTAACAGAGAGAGAGGAGGATGTGATGGGGAGTCACAGCTGAGGGGACGCTTACTGTAACAGAGAGAGGAGGATGTGATGGGGAGTCACAGCGGAGGGGACGCTTACTGTAACAGAGAGAGAGGAGGATGCGATGGGGAGTCACTGCAGAGGGGACGCTTACTGTAACAGAGAGAGAGGAGGATGTGATGGGGAGTCACAGCGGAGGGGACGCTTACTGTAACAGAGAGAGAGGAGGATGTGATGGGGAGTCACAGCGGAGGGGACGCTTACTGTAACAGACAGAGAGGAGGATGTGATGGGGAGTCACAGCGGAGGGCGCGCTTACTGTAACAGAGAGAGAGGAGGATGTGATGGGGAGTCACACCGGAGGGGACGCTTACTGTAACAGAGAGAGAGGAGGATGTGATGGGGAGTCACAGCGGAGGGGACGCTTACTGTAACAGAGAGAGAGGAGGATGTGATGGGGAGTCACTGCAGAGGGGACGCTTACTGTAACAGAGAGAGAGGAGGATGTGATGGGGAGTCACAGCTGAGGGGACGCTTACTGTAACAGAGAGAGGAGGATGTGATGGGGAGTCACAGCGGAGGGGACGCTTACTGTAACAGAGAGAGAGGAGGATGTGATGGGGAGTCACTGCAGAGGGGACGCTTACTGTAACAGAGAGAGAGGAGGATGTGATGGGGAGTCACAGCGGAGGGGACGCTTACTGTAACAGAGAGAGAGGAGGATGTGATGGGGAGTCACAGTGGAGGGCGTGCTTACTGTAACAGAGAGAGAGGAGGATGTGATGGGGAGTCACAGCTGAGGGGACGCTTACTGTAACAGAGAGAGGAGGATGTGATGGGGAGTCACAGCGGAGGGGACGCTTACTGTAACAGAGAGAGAGGAGGATGTGATGGGGAGTCACTGCAGAGGGGACGCTTACTGTAACAGAGAGAGAGGAGGATGTGATGGGGAGTCACAGCGGAGGGGACGCTTACTGTAACAGAGAGAGAGGAGGATGTGATGGGGAGTCACAGTGGAGGGCGTGCTTACTGTAACAGAGAGAGAGGAGGATGTGATGGGGAGTCACACCGGAGGGGACGCTTACTGTAACAGAGAGAGAGGAGGATGTGATGGGGAGTCACAGCGGAGGGGACGCTTACTGTAACAGAGAGAGAGGAGGATGTGATGGGGAGTCACAGCGGAGGGGACGCTTACTGTAACAGAGAGAGGATGTGATGGGGAGTCACAGCGGAGGGGACGCTTACTGTAACAGAGAGAGAGGAGACTGATGGGGAGTCACTGCAGAGGGGACGCTTACTGTAACAGAGAGAGAGGAGACTGATGGGGAGTCACAGTGGAGGGCGCGCTTACTGTAACAGAGAGAGAGGAGGATGTGATGGGGAGTCACTGCAGAGGGGACGCTTACTGTAACAGAGAGAGAGGAGGATGTGATGGGGAGTCACAGCGGAGGGGACGCTTACTGTAACAGAGAGAGAGGAGACTGATGGGGAGTCACTGCAGAGGGGACGCTTACTGTAACAGAGAGAGGAAACTGTTGGGGAGTCACAGCGGAGGGGACGCTTACTGTAACAGAGAGAGAGGAGGATGTGATGGGGAGTCACAGCTGAGGGGACGCTTACTGTAACAGAGAGAGAGGAGACTGATGGGGAGTCACAGCGGAGGGGACGCTTACTGTAACAGAGAGAGGAGGATGTGATGGGGAGTCACAGGGGAGGGGACGCTTACTGTAACAGAGAGAGAGGAGGATGTGATGGGGAGTCACAGCGGAGGGGACGCTTACTGTAACAGAGAGAGAGGAGACTGATGGGGAGTCACAGCGGAGGGCGCGCTTACTGTAACAGAGAGAGAGGAGGATGTGATGGGGAGTCACAGCGGAGGGGACGCTTACTGTAACAGAGAGAGAGGAGACTGATGGGGAGTCACAGCGGAGGGGACGCTTACTGTAACAGAGAGAGAGGAGGATGTGATGGGGAGTCACAGCGGAGGGGACGCTTACTGTAACAGAGAGAGAGGAGGATGTGATGGGGAGTCACAGCGGAGGGGACGCTTACTGTAACAGAGAGAGGAGGATGTGATGGGGAGTCACTGCAGAGGGGACGCTTACTGTAACAGAGAGAGAGGAGACTGATGGAGTCAAGGTGGAGGGGACGCTTACTGTAACAGAGAGAGAGAGAGAGAGGAGGATGTGATGGGGAGTCACAGCGGAGGGGACGCTTACTGTAACAGAGAGAGAGGAGACTGATGGGGAGTCACAGCGGAGGGGACGCTTACTGTAACAGAGAGAGAGGAGGATGTGATGGGGAGTCACAGCGGAGGGGACACTTACTGTAACAGATAGAGAGGAGGATGTGATGGGGAGTCACAGCGGAGGGGACGCTTACTGTAACAGAGAGAGAGGAGACTGATGGGGAGTCACAGCGGAGGGGACGCTTACTGTAACAGAGAGAGAGGAGGATGTGATGGGGAGTCACAGCGGAGGGGACGCTTACTGTAACAGAGAGAGAGGAGGATGTGATGGGGAGTCACAGCGGAGGGGACGCTTACTGTAACAGAGAGAGAGGAGGATGTGATGGGGAGTCACAGCGGAGGGGACACTTACTGTAACAGAGAGAGAGGAGACTGATGGAGTCAAGGTGGAGGGGACGCTTACTGTAACAGAGAGAGAGAGAGAGAGAGGAGGATGTGATGGGGAGTCACAGCGGAGGGGACGCTTACTGTAACAGAGAGAGAGGAGACTGATGGGGAGTCACAGCGGAGGGCGCGCTTACTGTAACAGAGAGAGAGGAGGATGTGATGGGGAGTCACAGCGGAGGGCGCGCTTACTGTAACAGAGAGAGAGGAGGATGTGATGGGGAGTCACAGCGGAGGGCGCGCTTACTGTAACAGAGAGAGAGGAGGATGTGATGGGGAGTCACAGCGGAGGGGACGCTTACTGTAACAGAGAGAGAGGAGACTGATGGGGAGTCACAGCGGAGGGCGCGCTTACTGTAACAGAGAGAGAGGAGACTGATGGGGAGTCACAGCGGAGGGGACGCTTACTGTAACAGAGAGAGAGGAGACTGATGGGAGTCAAGGTGGAGGGGACGCTTACTTTAAGAGAGAGAGAGGAGCGTGGGGGGGGGGGTATATACAGATCTGATCCCACATGGAACGGCGTTCGGATAATATCCTGCCTCACTAGCATTGTCATTACAGAAGCGTAACATTAACCGCTAGTGATCAAAATAGTTAAAATCCTTAGAATCTTTTATCTTCTAGTACAGGGGTCGGGAACCTCGCCTCTCCAGCTGCTGCAAAACTACAACTCCCATCATGCAGAGCTGAGGTTCCCTACCCCTGGTCTAGGATGTTAGGGTCTCTGGTTCCCTACCAGGTCTCTATTGTTCAGAAGAGATCAGATTTTATAACAAAACAAATGGGGGGATTTATCAAACATGGTGTAAAGTGAAACTGGCTCAGTCGCCCCCGGCAACCAATCAGATTCCACCTTTCATTCCTCACACACTCTTTGGAAAATGAAAGATGGAATCTGATTGGTTGCTAGGGGCGACTGAGCCAGTGTCACTTTACACCATGTTTGATAAATCTCCCAAAAAGTGTCCAGTCTTTATGTCTGACTTATATATATATATATATATATATATATATATATATATATATATATATAAATAATAAACACAATGGATTCTGCAGATCTTGTGTTTCTCAGTTCTTCATGAACCCCCAATTGGTTACATTTTCAGGATTTCCTTAAAGGGGTATTCCGCTCAAACATAACTTTTGATATACAGACCTAGAGAAAAAGGAGTTGTTGCTAACTTGATATGCTGCTGCCCATGGAGAGACTAACAATTCCTTCCATACTTGTTATTATCTATTCAGTCTCCTTCCCCCAGTTCTGAGCTGCTGCTTTCAGCTAAAGACACAAAAATCTGTGTGAGCTTTTCTATCTGTCTCCCCCTCCTCCCCCCTCCCTTCTGAGACAAGTGATGTAAACAAGTCCCTATCTGCAACTTTGTAATGCTGGGAGAGATAATCACAGAGCGTTCATCAGCACCTTGACTTCAGATTACCCGCCCAGCATTACAAAGAAGCTACAATGTTGCAGATACAACCAGCCAGGGACTTGTTTACATCAGTCATCTCAGAAGGGAGGGGGGAGGAGGGGGAGACAGAGAGAAAAGCTTACACACAATTTTTTGTGTCTTCAGCAGAAAACAGCAGCTGAGAACTGGGGGAAGGAGACTAAATAGATAATAACAAGTATGGAAGGAATTGTTAGTCTCACCATGGGCAGCAACATGTGAAAGGTTATGTTTCAGGGAATACCCCTTTATAAGTCTTACTATCAATTCATAATTTTTGACATGTTACAGAGGCATAAAAACTGAGAAGGTCCAACAGCATCCAGAGTTCAAATAGAAATCTTCAAGTTTTAAAGCACATCCAAGAGCACAGCGGCGACTTATCGACCACAATGGGTCTATATCAAGCAGTATGATGATCAATGGAAGCCTAAACACCCAGACAAATCGAAACTCTTTATATTTCTCTATGACATTACGATACACTCGGAGATCACCGTCACACACAGTCTTTTCTTGCTTTCTGTAGAGCATTTAAGAACACAAAGACCCAGATCTACTAGAGCAAATGGAATAGAATCCCGGCACCATTGGCAACAAAACAAATGGTAAGGGGGGCGCTCACACGTTCCATATATACTGACAATGTGCTGTGGACTGGAATCATAGAACTCCCGGCATCATAATTCATGAAGATACAAAGAGCTCCGAATGAGTTTAAATCTTCGTGCTGCAGAACTCACACAGCCGCACGGCTCTATCAGTACAGTAGTGCAAGGATCTAAGCCGATTCGGAGCTCCTGGTACCAAGATGAATTATGATGCTGGGAGTTCTGTGATTTCAGTTCGCAGCACGTCGTCTGTATATATGGACTGTGCATGGAACATGTGAATGTTACTTAGTCTAAACTAAGACTAGACAGTCCTCAAATACACTTTGATAAATCTGTCACATCTGAAGTCTGTGCTGGTTTGCAGTGTTTTACAATTTTTAGCATTTACTTCAGATGTTTCAGAGAATGCTGAGTTTGGATAGCGTCATTTACATTTGTGCATAGTTAAAGGGGTACTCCAGAAAAAAAATTCAACTTGTGTCAGAAAGTTATAAAGATTTGTAAATTGCTAGATTAAAACATTTCCAGTCTTCCGGTACTTATCAGCTGCTGTATGTCCTGCAGGAAGTGGTGTATTCTCTCCAGTCTGACACGGTGCTCTCTGTTGCCACCTCTGTCCATGTCAGGAACTGTCCAGAGCAGGAGAGGTTTTCTATGGGGATTTGCTGCTGCTCTGGACAGTTCCTGACATGGACAGAGGTGGCAGCAGAGAGCACTGTGTCAGATTGGAGAGAATACACCACTTACTGCAGGACATACAGCAGCTGAAAAATACTGGAAGACCGCATTTTTAATAGAATTAATGTACAAATCTATGTAACCAAATAAAAATTACGTCTGGTAACCGGTAACCAAACTCACTTGTAGGGTGTTGACTGGAAAAGATGATATGGGAGGGAAGTCCATGATTTGAAGTTCGTGGACATGGCCATTCATGACAACAGCCGGTAGGAAGACGCGGCGAGATTTGGTGGGGACACAGGTCTCGCTGAACTCGTTGTACATAAACTGCCGCACAATTGCGCTTTTCCCCACTCCTTGGGCCCCAAGTACCGCAATCTTGAAGGTCGTCACCATGCCTCCCTGGGCCGGTGGTGGGTAATTCCCTCACGCGGTCCGTGGCGTTGGCAAGATGGTTGCACTGCGGCATATTCCAATGGCTGCAGGCTCAGCCACATTCAGGAAGCATCTCCTTGAAGAAAAGGAGGCTGTAAAAGCAATAAAAAACATCAGCATTATGTGGAAATGAACAGATTACATTTCCTCCCAAATACATTTCATTGCCCCATTGGGGGGGTCGTTGTGAGATCCTCTGGGATACTGCGAGAACATAGTGCCGTACCGTTATAAGACCTACGATATAGTGCTGCTGTTATAGTAAAAAAAAAAAAAAAAAAAATCTTACCTGCCCTCCTTCTTGCATCTCTGGGTCCCCTCCTCAGTGACAGCCCCCTTAGCCAATCACTGTGATGTCCCACTGGCTGTCACTGAGCAGGGGACCCAAAGGCAGTACTGGAAAACACCAACTTTTTTTGGTTTTAAAAATACTAAATGATGAGTGTGTCAGGTTTCTGGCATTTTTGTGTCACACACCATTAGTACATAAGGCAGAACAGTCAGGAACAATTCCAGGCCCTGCTTGGCATCCAGTGACAGATGGGCGTGGAGTATGGAGGCCTCATGGTGAGCTCTTCAATCCTGCCAGCCCAACAGCTGGTGAGATATTCTGGGGAGCCATGACATACGACAGTCGGTCACCCCTAGATGTGACATAAGGGAAACTAACAGCTCAGCGATTATGTGCAGGACATCCTGCACCGATCCTCAAGACTTATCGACAGGCCGTGTTCTGAGGATTTCTTTAGTATTACACAGGTGATATGACTATAGTCAGTGCATCTGGTATCACCACAGGTGTCCTCTGTATGGGATATCCTCCTCTCCTTCTGTTGGTGGCTCTGGACTTGAGAAACACCGGTCTACAGGATCTACAGGCTCAGCTGCAACATCTGTGGGCAAGATGCTATACGGGACCTTAAAATACGGACAAGGAAAGAAAGGAGCGCTGCACCTCACACCTATGGCTGACACTAATGCCTCTCGGCTACATGTAGAAACCAACACCAGGATGTTGGTATATAATTTGATCAAAGCATATTGCCCCATGTACCACGTGCAGGTGCCCTGGTTCACATGGGTCCCTACACTAACTCACCACTGTGTCAGTCAGCGACCGCTAACCCTGCAAAGAGAGTACAAACAGGGAAGGGAGGCCACAGAATGGCTCTGCAACCCCAATGTCACAGGACCAATTCCCAAGGGCCCCCAAAAACCCAGCAGGCACCGCCGGTGGAGAAAGCTGCCACCAAGCAACACAAGTGTGAACATGGTCTTGTCCCTCACCATTGCTCCTGCAGGTAGAATGGGAAAGATAGGAAGTACTAGTCATGTGTGCACAGGTGCTTCCTGCTGATTGTGGTCACATGGGTCTTCCAGGAGGAGTGCTAGCATACAGAAAAGAGAGAAATGTAAAATGCGACATGGAGAGAAAGGAGCGCTGCACCTCACACCTATGGCTGACACTAATGCTTCTTGGCTAAATTTAAAAAGCAACGCCAGGATGTTGGTATATAATTTGATCAAACCATAATGCCCCATGTACCACGTGCAGGTCCCCTGGTTCACATGAGTCCCTACACTATCTCACCACTGTGTCAGTCAGCGACCACCAACCCCGAAAAGCGAGCACAAACAGGGAAGGGAGGCCATAGACTGGCCCTGCAACCCTGATGTGTCAGGACCAATCTCCAAGGGCCCCCCCAAAACCCAGCAGGCACCGCCGGCGGAGAAAGCTGCCACCAAGCAACACAAGTGTGAACATGGTCCAATAACTCACCATTGCTCCTGCGGGTAGAATGGGAAAGATAGGGGGTACTAGTCATGTGTGCACAGGTGCCTCCTGCTTATTGCGGTCACATGGGAGGCACCTGTGCACAGGAGGTACCTGTGCACACATGACTAGTACCCCCTATCTTTCCCATTATCTTTCCCAAATTATATACCAACATCCTGGCGTTGCTTTTTAAATTTAGCCAAGAAGCATTAGTGTCAGCCATAGGTGTGAGGTGCAGCGCTCCTTTCTCTCCATGTCGCATTTTACATTTCTCTATTTTCTGTATGCTAGCACTCCTCCTGGAAGACCCATGTGACCACAATCAGCAGGAAGCACCTGTGCACACATGACTAGTACTTCCTATCTTTCCCATTATACCTGCAGGAGCAATGGTGAGTTATTGGACCATGTTCCCACTTGTTTGGGGGGGCCCTTGGGGATTGGTCCTGACACATCAGGCTTGCAGGGCCAGTCTATGGCCTCCCTTCCCTGTTTGTGCTCGCTTTGCGGGGTTGGTGGTCGCTGACTGACACAGTGGTGAGTTAGTGTAGGGACCCATGTAAACCAGGGCACCTGCACGTGGTACATGGGGCAATATGGTTTGATCAAATTATATACCAACATCCTGGCGTTGGTTTTTAAATGTAGCCGAGAGGCATTAGTGTCAGCCATAGGTGTGAGGTGCAGCAGCTCCCTTCTCTCCTTGTCCGTGCTATACGGGACCTGTATACCTCTGCGCCCAAGTGTATCTCATCTTGTATCCAGGCCAAACAGGGTTCTAGTTCAATTACCAATGAATGTATATTATGGAATAAATCATGACAGAATTTCAGACCTAAACACGGATCGGTGACCATTAACGCTAATAGACGCATCATGCAGGTACCTGGAGAATGGGATATATTATTAGGTTTTTCCTATGGGATTCTATGGGGGAGATTTATCAAACATGGTCTAACGTGAAGCTGTCTCAGTCGCCCCCGGCAACCAATCAGATTCCACCTTTCATTCCTCACAGACTCTTTGGAAAATAAAAGGTGGAATCTGATTGGTTGCCGGGGGCGACTGAGCCAGTGTCACTTTACACCATGTGTGATAAATCTCCCCCTGAGTTCTGTGTACGCCAGAGGTCAATTATGAAATAGATGGAAAGATTCAACAAATGGATTTATAGAAATACAGTAAAAAGTGGTCTCACCATTGAGAATATTATTGTAAGGGAGTGGTAATAATCCAAGATGGTCATCCAACTGGATAACTAGAGATCGGGAAATATGGGACAGACACGGCACAGAATCTTGCTGGCAAAATAGGGCACAACGGCCAAAAGTTTCCAAAGCAGAAGGACGTAATGTAACTCCGGAGACCTTCAGGGAGACTCCTGGACGGTCAATAAACCTGAAGCAGGAGGCGGCTGAGTGCATGCGCAGTGGTGTGCTCCTCAGTTATGGCTCTCAGCATGGCGCTATAGCCTCTTCAGTGTCCGCTCCCAGTTCTGACGCCGATTTTCATGCAGATTTTTCGTATCTTGTAGCCGGATTGTCACATCCAGATGTATCAGATAATACTTCATATATCAGGGTGGAGGAGAAAAACATCCAAAAAGGGTGCGGAACCAGGTGTTCTGCGGAGGAGAGAAAGAATATTATTATAATAACATGGTCTCAGTTACTATTAAAGGGTCAATGTCGTCATAGAAAACGTTTGACAAGTCATAGAGACATCATAGAGATATATCATAGAGACATGTCATAGAGACATGTCATAGAGACATCATAGAGACACGTCAAAGAGACATCATAGAGACATGTCATAGAGACATCATAGACACATGTCATAAAAACATGTCAGAGACATCTTAGAGACAATGTAGTATTAGCATATATTGTATGTAGGAGCTCTGAAACTGTTGAAAAGTTTCTGCTATTGTACTGACACAGCTGTGTGACCTCCGGTCTGCAGAATAGTGCATGGACGGTAATTTGCAGACATGTGAATGCCCACAAATAAATTGTGTAACACAACTGACCCTATCAAACAATGCAAAAACGTGTTCATGGAACGGCGGATCCGCTTTGTATCCTTATTAAGGTTGCCCACCACTTTATAACTGGAACAATGCCAAATATATACATATCTTTAAGTGTACCTGTCATTATAAAAACCTTTGACATATAAGTGAGACGTGTTCAAAGTTTTGATCGGTCCGGTCCTGAGTGTTCAGAACGATTGTTAGAACGAATGGGGAGAGGACGGCCCTACTCCCCGCTCTGCGTCCTGTCCGCTCCTCGCTCTGTGTCCAGTCCGCTCCTCGCTCTGCGTCCAGTCCGCTCCTCGCTCTGCGTCCTGTCCGCTCCCCGCTCTGTGCGTCCCGTCCGCTCCCCGCTCTGCGTCCAGTCCGCTCCTCGCTCTGCGTCCTGTCCGCTCCTCGCTCTGCGTCCTGTCCGCTCCTCGCTCTGCGTCCTGTCCGCTCCTCGCTCTGCGTCCTGTCCGCTCCTCGCTCTGCGTCCTGTCCGCTCCTCGCTCTGCGTCCTGTCCGCTCCTCGCTCTGTGCGTCCCGTCCGCTCCTCGTCTCTGTGATGTCTCTATGATGTTTTTTTTTTATAACGAGAGCTACACTTTAAGAAATATTTCAAAAACTATTGCAATTAAGGTTAAAAAAATTAAAGGGTGAACAGGAAAGATTCCATATAATAAATACAATCCCATAATCCCCGCCGTCTGCCATTATAGATGAGGTAGCCGGGCTCTGACATTAGACAGCCTCATTTCTCTCACTCATCATCTGTGTATGCTGTAATCTCGCTGAAATGTTTTTTAATCACTGGAAACACTCTGCCGAGTCGGATCCTAATACATTGGAAATCACATGGACGGCTTTGTCATCCAGTAAACAGCAGATTCTGGGCTCCGGCTGGCTGGCACAGAATAGAGGCAGGTCACCGGTGGCTGATGCCAGGTCACTCATAGCGAGACGTGACAGCTTCTCACAGTCACAGCTCACAGCCCACGTACATTTAAGAACATGGTGATTTCATTACAGACTAAGGAAGAGCCAAAACGCAACACAAACAGGAAGTACACAACAGTTGGTCGCCGATTCTTAATTGGATTTCGGCAGCTAAGCTGGACTGACATTTTCTAGCTTTTACTACTAACAGGACACCTGCTGGATGGTAAACTCATTCACTGATGGCGCTTTTGGAAATAACAATTATATTCTATTCTCAGAGCATAAGAGATTACTGTACATGTACGGTGCAGAATGGGAGGGGGGTGAGTGGCATGTTTTCATGATGCCATGTAGTGTCCCAGCACAGGTGTGCCACTAACCTTCTTATGCACCTGGGCAAAGTATCTCACTCAGGTTCTCACAAAGGGGATGAAGTGAAACTGCACTATGTGTTTTCCCCCACTAGGTGTCACTGTCTGTATTTTCTAGTTTCTATGTTATGCACAGCTGAAGGGAGCATTGGGTTAAATGTCTTATGTCACATGCTGTCTTCTATCCTGCTGCAGGTGCAGGTCTGTTTTCCCTCTTTTTTTCTGCCCTATCATCTCTATTCTTTCTCTTGGACACACAACCCCACCAATCACCAGTAGGTTTAGTTTGCCCCTATAAATGGGAGATTAGTTCCTGAGGGAGGGGGAGATCTCTGGGTAGGCCAGGACCCTTGTCAGGGACCATGAGATGTAACCTTACTTCTTTTATGCAAGCAGTCACCACTAGCGTGCAGTGCTACCCTAACAGGACGGGTATCCTGACACTATAGGGCATAAGGCGGTTAGATCCATTATATATATGCTTTCTTCTCTTATCTACTACACTATCCCGGCAAAGTACACAGCTACATTGGCCAGGGCCCTTAAGATACTCCTCTACTCCACTTTCCTACGAACTCCTACTACTGCCGCTTGCCAGCACCTCTGGTTTCCAAAGTATTATTGTATTGCACTGAAGATATTAAGTAAATGGACGTTATTCTGGTTAAGTTATTGGACTCTGGTCTATTCTTTTCTGCACCTGCACATATACCAGGTTACACTAGGGTTATCCAAAATCTCGTCAGCAGTGGGGGGGGGGGGTTGTCAAAGCCACTTAAGGCTACCGTGACAAGTGCCCAGGTGACCCTACACCCACAAAGCTGCCACCCTGGCAAATGGCCGCCTGCCTTTCTCAGCAGTACTGCGCCGTGTAAGAGCAACTTTAATCAGATTGCTTTACGACAAGGACAGATTGTTGCAAAATGGCGTCCTGCCAGTGGCTGCTCATAAAGCACGAGATCAAAAATGCATTTCTGCAATGTGTTTTTATGCATTTTCTCAGCTGTTATCAAGTGCGAATGTGGGTACAAGGGCTAAAGCAGACGTCCTCTTATTGAAGCCGGGCAATCGAGTGAGAAAGAACCTTAAAAATAATTAAAAACCGCACATAAACCCTTTAAAGCATTGATGTTCCAGTTTCTATTCATTATTTTTAATGCTGTTCTATTTTTTTTACCTCATTTCACTACAAAAAAAATTATATATCCAAAAGTCTAGAAATATATAGAAAAAAAAAAAAACAATTGTCAAATCCTCTTTAGTGTTTTCAACTGCAATGGAAGATGATAAGGAGCTCGGTGAGACATCTAAGCATCATCGGTGAATATCTACAACAAGAACAGGAGAGGATGGCGTCAGACGAGACCTCTCACTCCGTCTTTCCAAATCATTACTACTTAGTGAGTCTCTCTTGTCTTCTCACTGAGGTAACACGTCCTATTACTACTAGACTGAGGCCGTTTTAGCAATCCCGGAGCTACCGGCTGAACAACCTACGAGCGGATCTTCATCAGGTCCGTCGGGAAAGTAAGTGAACTCTATTGCTCTTGACTAGAAATAGAGAGTGTGACGCTTGATGGAGGAGCTAAAGGACAGAATAATTCATGGCTTACACACTACATGACGTTAGCAGAACAAGATGCCTTAGAAAAGATTATTTCTTATCCCATCATTTCCCCGCACTCGGTTTTTATTGCTCTTGTCTTCCCAGAATCACAGCTGAGAACATTGTTCTTTAGTAACTCCTTCACTCCTGCACAGAGACCCAGACATGGTAAATACATGGTAGGGAAAGTGTTCAGACCCCTTTAAATTTTCACTCTTTGTTTCATTAATGGACACTCTGCACCCCCCCCCCATTAATGGACACTCTGCACCCCCCATCTTGACAATAAAGAACAGAAAGGTGCACCTGAGGAAGAGGCCAGTCCGGCTTGGAAATGCACTGTGCATTTACCCTTTTATACATTTTATATTCCATATTATCTGGCCATTGTGGTTGACGACCTCTGCGTACTCACCTGTGTTTTGGATCAAGTGGATTGGAGGTGTGGTTGCCCAAGGGAGGAGGGGGCTTCTACTCTTTACTGAGCAAAGGGGCTGAATACTTATCACTGGGGGAGATTAAAATTTTTGTTGTTTACAGAGACTTTCTTCTTTAAAGCAACACTTGTTCCTACTATGCAGTGCTAAACAACTAAAGAGAGGACAAGTCAAGGATCACCCCAACCCACGCTGTTGAAGTCTCTAAAAGTGCAGGACGATATCCTGTAGCAAAGGAACTGATCCAGATAGAGCAAAGTTGCTACAAGCCTACATACTCTATCTTGTAATGCAGATGAAACCAGATAACTTTGGACACCTTGCTCAACTAAGGTAACTAGAACTGGGGCTTGTGTCACCCTAGGAGGACGGGTCACCCAACACTGTAGGGCAACAGGTGGTTATAGCGACAAAGTTTGAAACACGGACACAAGTTTTCTACTTAAGTACTGGCAGAGCACAGTACTACATTGGGTTGGGACTCTCAAGACAACCTCCTCTCCCCAACTCTGAACTTTCAAGACCTACTCTTATCCATTACTCTCTCTACTTTTCTACATTACTCTGAACTCTCTCTACTTTTCTCCGTCACTCTGAACTCTCTACTCTTCTCAGCATGCAATCAAGCCGGCACTGCTATTTCACTTCTACCTCAACAGTTCTCGGTGCAGGTCTAGTCAAGTTCAGATTTATTATACTGCTTATTTGTATCACGGAAGATTCTTAAGTACAGAGAAAGTTTATTTATTCTATTGGGACTCAGTAATCATTGTACCAGCACCGACACCACAGCTGCACCCTCCTTGAGTCATCTCCGCTTTCTGTGGGTGGCGGTACCGATAGTCCAGGTGGGTCACAACACCACTCCGGACCACCGCGATAAGTGCCCAAGGGACCCCATCACAGCCCAGAATCCTATATATTGCTGCTGTAAGATAATTAGTCGTCTGTACCGCAGTAATTATAACATTAACATTCAGGGGTTTTCACTGATCATTGTGCTACACAGCGTTACTTATTATCGGACCCTGTTCAGATTGTTGGATCCTGTTCTTTCATCCAATTGCAAGTGACACTGAATCATTGTGAATGAGGTCAAACAAACTAATTCTGTGTGTGATTCATGATCTTATAATAAAGACAACAAGTGCAGTGGGATGGATCCAGATTACGGTTAATTCTGCCCGAGTGACTCACACTCCTGTTGTGCTGACACCCTGACACAACTCCGCAGCCCGAGCTTGGATTCTATCACTACGTGTGACTCTATCCTCTTCTCCCATAGCTGCTAATGACGTGACGGAGCCGCAGTCACATGCACGCACATCTGAGCACCAACCATCACGTCATTCCTCTTATTGAAAGGAAAACTAAACAAATAATAATCGTCAATATGTGCCCCTGTCTTTTCTGTCCTCCTCTTCCTCAACCCCACCACCTTGGCTAAGCTTCACCCCTAGGGCACTGACCAGCGGGAAATTAAGTCAGGGGTTCACTTTAAAAAAATTTTTTTTTTTAATCATCTGGGGTTAGAAAGTTATACAGATTCAGGGGTTATCAGTGCAGTGAAGCAGAGTCTTCTGCTTTTTAACCCTTTTTTGTGTTGCAGCATGTAAGTAAACATTGGGTCATTTACACACTGCAGTACATAAGCGATTAAGCAGAAGGACACATGCTCTTACCTTCTCCTGTGGCCCTCCTCCTGCACAGGTCCCATAGCAACTGCCTACTCTGCCTCTATGGTAGCTATGCCACTGGGTAGGGGGCAATGGGTTACATTCTACAGAGGTTACGTGATTTCTGTGAATCACTGTTAATTTTTTTTTATAAAGTACAAACTATGGATCCATAACCATATATTCTATAGATACAATATATATTACATAATAAAGGTGAACATGGCTGAACTCATTCTAACCTGTTTGTACAATTATTCAAAACTGCATCAACTGGGAACAGTAGATAAATGGGAACCCATGAATCCACGTTACGTATAGTGGAGGGCGACTGCGAGTACAAAGTATTTCATACAGATTGATAAACAGTAGTATCGGTTATATCGTATTATACTATACTATTATATTATTAGGCTATGTTCACACTACGTAAGTTATGTAATAATCATGGCCGTTGTTGCCGATTTGCAACAGCGGCTGTGATTACTACAGCCTGGGTGTATACACATAGTACATACATACATACATACACATAGTATACACTCCTGCCGGGATCCCTAGCAGCACCGCAAAAAACTGACGTGTCAGTTTTCTGTGGCTGCTATTCATTGAACAGTGGCTGCAGAAAACCTGTCAGTGCACACTATGGAGCATGTGGAGTGTGACCACCTACTCTGTAACTAAAACACCTACTAAATGATGCCAACACATAAAGTACACATATTGTAAATGTGAATTATTAAATTATTATTTATGTGACATGACTATCTTTCTTACAAGCAGAGACTCCCAATGTTTTAAAAGATTTTCATGGAATTTAAGGGTATTTGACAAATGCTCAATATAAAGTGAACTAAAATGAACCACTAACGTAAAATACAAAGCATCAACAAGTAAGGACCTCTATCCAATAATGCCGACAGAAAAGAAACAATTATAAACATCAATTATGAACAAGTTTATTTGTCGTGGCTATCTTTCTTACAAATTCTGAAATGCAAACATTTTTAAAATTGGAGCGTTTCACAAATCGACCAAAATCTCAGAATAATTTAGCTTAGTTAAAGAATCACAAAGTTATTAGTACATAAAGATGGATCAGATTTGAAAATTGTGTCTTATCTGGAGAGCAGAAACGGTCCTACCTCTTCTGCTCTTCGGTGCTCTGTTTTTTCCCTCTGCATGTCTATGCGGTCAGAGGAAGTGGAGCGCCTGAGAGCAGAAGAGGTAGGACCGTTTCTGCTCTCTGGATAACTTCTTTAAGTGGTGAAGGCCTAAAGTTTAACAAAGCTGGCAGCAACTGGTGGCATTTGCTACAGTCTTTTCTACTGTCCCACCTCCCGTACAGTAGCCTAGAGGTAAGTGGTGGTGCATAGAGATGAGTGAACCAACAACCTTGTCCTAACCCGAGTGTGATGCAATTTTTACCTATCGGTGGCTGAAGGAGTTGGATGCAGCCCTAAGGCTGCCTGAAAAACATGGATGCATCCAACTTCTGCAGCCACTTGTATTGAAATGCTGCACAATGGAGGTTGACTCATCTCTAGTGATGCTCTATGTATCGCTGCTTACACACACTAGTACATCAGCTGAACCTGGCACTTTGCACCCAGCCCAGCAAGTGTACGGCTGACTTCAAGTTGGCCATTGAATCCACACAATCGATGGCCAATTCAGAGTGAACCTGCCTAAAAACAAAACTCAAGAAGCTTGGGCTGGGTTCACACTATGTTTTTGCAATCCGTTTCTTTTCTTCAGTTTTTTCAAAAATGGTTAAAAAAGAAAAAAGGGTGAATGTGTGTGCTTGTGTTTGTTTTGATCTGTTGTTCCATTGACTTCCATTATAAAGAAAAAGCGTTTTGATCCTTTTTTAATAATCGAAGTCAATGAAAAAACGGTTGCAGAAAGCGGATTGCAAAAACGTAGTGTGAACCTAGCCTTACTCATCTTTAGTCTTATGTATTACTAGTACTCCAGTAAATATATATATATATATATATATATATATATATGTATATATTATAACATGTTAGGCTGGGTTCACACTACGATTTTGCAATTTGCTTTTTGCAACCGTTTTTACCCTTTTGATCCATTTTTCCATTGACTTTTATTAATAAAAACATGGATCAAAATGCTTCAATCCGTTTCTTTTAGGGTATGTTCACACGTACAGGATTCGCTGCGGATCCCTGCCCAGTAAACTCTATGGGCAGACAAACTCGCAGCAGGATGCACATCCCGCTGCGAGTTTGTAAGCAGCCCACCCCGTTAACCCCCCGGCCGCCAGAGCCTATAAGTCACCTGGTCCCCGCTCCGGCTTGCTTCGGGGCTCCCGGTCTCTTCACGTCCCACTCACCCAATCAGTGCACTGCAGCGGGGCAGCGCACTGATTGGCCGAGCGGGACGTGGTGGGAGCCCCGAAGCAAGCCGGAGCGGGGACCAGGTGACGTATAGGCTCTGGCGGCTGGGGGGTTAACAGGGCGGGCTGCTGACAAACAATGTGCATCCTGCTGCGAGTTTGTCTGCCCATAGAGTTTACTGGTCAGGGATCTTGTATACAACAGTGTATATATGCTACACCAAACAGTAGATAAACCGTATCCCAGCAATTAGTAATACCAAACAAAAGATAGGATATGCTAATAACAAAAGGTGTTCATTCAATAGACAACCATCACCAATATGTACAATTATGTACAGAAATTCGATTTCTCCAAAACAATGATTAATTCTGTAGGAAATAATGCACCATGTCGTGCTAAACTTTCCCTACAAAAATCAGTCAGTCTTGTCCGGTCCTGTCCGTTCCCTGATCCGTCAGAGGGACCAATCGCCAGAAACAAAAACACTATTTGCAGTACACTGTACAAATGTTACAGTATCAATGTTCACCAGTGTCATAAAGTATATCAGGTGGAGCAATGACTATACCAACAGACCCATCCGTCTATTAGTCAACTTGGTCCCTGTGTCGGCAGCAGTAGTCGTATTTGCACTCCAGTCCTTAGACATCAACACCTCGATCCAACGCGTTTCAGCCACCTGTTATGGTGACCTCATCAGGGGTCGCCGAGGCATGCAATAATATTAATTACATTAAATTGCACAGTGAATTAGTTGTGTTATGTCACAAATCGGGACAGCTGCGGGTTATGGCTACTCACTGTCCGGAGTATGGCTAGAGGGTAGGTCACATGTAGCAGTGGCTGATATATAGTTTATAAGCTTATAAACTATATAAGTCTCCTCCCCCATTTTTAATATTGCAAATCATGATTCATTGGGCACAATATACTACAAACTCCCTCCAAGGTGAGTGCCCGGAGGTCCGGAAGGTGCCCGCCTGAGAGAGGGATGAGTAAAAATAAGTCCCTCATCTGTAACAAGTTAACAAAGTGCAGAAAGAAAGTCTCTGTATGAGATAACTTCCGGAGCTGTGCTTCTGCTATGTGTCCCGTGGCTCTGGAGTGTCGGGAGTGCCGGCGGCCGTAGTATGTGTTATAGGCCGCACGATCACATCGTATGTGACGTCACTGAGCAGCCTGGGAGCGCGACAAGACACTGACACTCCTCCAATCACGCCCCTGGGGGAGTGTCCGCTCTCCGTATGTAAACAGAGTAGCGGTGTGTTCGGCAAGTGACCGGGAGAAATTAGGGAATTCTAGGGTGTAATAGGTTTAAGCATCTTGTATTTCAGTCATATCTATCTGATCGCTACTTAATAGTTACACACAGGCTCCTCTCAATATTTAGCATTGGTTTCATTCAGATAAACGTCTTCCATACTGTTATAGTTCATATTCAGGATTTCCATTATTACCTCTTACATATTTTTTATTTAGGGTTGCTTCTTTAATTTGCATCATACTTATTATAGCATCATTCCACTCTTTACTTTTATTTTGTATCATACGTTACACAATCATGCCACTCTTCATCATTACTCATTTGCCTCGTTAGCCCTATGACCTACAAACACCGATTGGCCGTAGCACTACTCCCTGTAACAGACAGACCCTTTCTAGCCGTATATTAGGACAGCACTTTAAGTGATTGCTGCCTGGGCGCACTGACGGTCCGGGGGATTCAATTGCCGAACACACCGCTACTCTGTTTACATACGGAGAGCGGACACTCCCCCAGGGGCGTGATTGGAGGAGTGTCAGTGTCTTGTCGCGCTCCCAGGCCGCTCAGTGACGTCACATACGGCGTGATCGCGCGGCCTATAACACATACTACGGCCGCCGGCACTCCCGACACTCCGCCACTGCAGAGCCACGCGACACATAGCAGAAGCACAGCTCCGGAACTTCTCATACAGAGACTTTCTTTCTGCACTTTGTAAACTTTTTTTGTTTCTGGCGATTGGTCCCTCTGACGGATCAGGGAACGGACTGGACCGGACGAGACTAACTGATTTTTGTAGGGAAAGTTTAGCACGACATGGTGCATTATTTCCTACTGAATTAATCATTGTTTTGGAGAAATCGAATTTCTGTACATAATTGTACATATTGGTGATGGTTGTCTATTGAATAAACACCTTTAGTTATAAGCATATCCTATCTTTTGTTTGGTCAGGGATCTTCAGTGAGAAATCCGCTGCGGATCCGGTACGTGTATACCCTTAAATGTACACAAAAATACGGTGGCTACGTTTTTCCACCCGTTAAAAAACAGGATGCGTTTTGGTCAGTTTTTTCTGTCAATGGAAAAACGAATGCACATAAATGCATCCGCTTTTCCATCCGCTTTTTGCAAAAACGTAGTGTGAATCCAGCCTTACATTTGCAAAAGTGCAGACAGCCCCCCAAAAATCCTAGACTCTTTAGGAATCTACTAATAGGACGGAGGACGAGTAGGAAGCTGTAATGAAGGAAGAAAAGACAATGTTGTGAAAAATAATGCGGCGACAGAAAGGAAGAAGCCTAAAGAGGACACGGTTATAAAAGCGGAGAGGGGGCTGAGTGCGGGAGATAACGTGTGCGCTCAGCCATTCCTGCCGGCATCATTAGACGCCACTAATCGGGGATAAACTAGATTTCCTGAAATAGGACGATTATAATGATCTGAAATTAATGTCGTGTTTATCAAAATATTATATAACAAGTGTAAATGAGCTGATTAGGAAAGAACCGAGACCAGGTTCACGCTAAAAGCCGCATCATTACATTATGGGAGAGAAGCGGCTGCCAGGCCTCCGGGCCTCCGCTCATTCACAATCAGGAACACCGGCTTTAAAAGGAAGCCGAAAGGGATTTTAGGAAGGTGACGATTATAACGCGCTGACCTTCCTGATATAACACCAGGCTGAGACGGCAAGGTCAAACACAGGGAGGATCCTTAAAGTGACATTTACTACAGAAAATTATAGTCTAATCCATAGGTGACGCTAGCAGGGTGGTCCCTATAAGTGGGGGCCTGCCCCAGCCCCAAGTAACACTATAATATTTATTAACCAATAGCCACCATTACTCTTCTATGAAAAATTCCAAGAGTGGGATGTTTTAAAGGAGAACCCAGACTAATCCACCTCTGTCCATGTCAGGAACTGTCCAGAGCAGCAGCAAATCCCCAGAGAAAACCTCTCCTGCTCTGGACAATTCCTGACATGGACAGAGGTGGCAGCAGAGAGCACTGTGTCAGACTGGAGAGAATACACCACTTCCTGCAGGACATACAGCAGCTGATAAGTACTGGAAGACTGAAGATTTTTAAATAGAAGTAAATTACAAATCTATATAACTTTCTGGTACCAGATGATTTGAAAGGAGAAAAAAAAAAATCACCGGAGTTGCCCTTTAAGTGATCCTGAGATCACTGATCTCTCCTGCTCGGACCAATAGGGAATAGTTATCTAAACCACAAGAAGGTGGAAGTTCTAAAGCTGCTACACAGACTAGCATAGGCTTCTACCTCACATGGGTATAGGAAAGGTGAGTCATATACAGATGTGGGGGTTTGGTTTACACATTATTCATGATCCTAATCATTATAATAGCAGCTGAAGTAGTAAAGGTGAGACACAGGCCGATATATATATATATATATATATATATATATATATAATATATATAACAGCAGTGTAGAGACCAGTGGTGTAGCAATAGGGGTTGCAATGGTCACAATTGTGACTGGGTCCCTATGTTAGGAGGTCCAGCAGCCCCCACCCCAATGCACACTATGCAGATCTCTTAAAATCGGCTGTAAAAATTACAGTTCAGTTACACTTCAGCGATCTGCGGTGAGAAAGCCTGCAGGCTGCTCTCTGCTTATTCAACTGTGTCACCATTCTTTACAACGGTACCATACAGGAAACAGTAGCACAGTACATTAGAGGACAGTGGTACAGTACATTAGAGGGGACAGTGGTACAGTACATTAGAGGGGACAGTGGTACAGTACATTAGAGGGGACAGTGGTACAGTACATTAGAGGGGACAGTGGTACAGTACATTAGAGAGGACAGTGGCACAGTACATTAGAGAGGACAGTGATACAGTACATTAGAGAGGACAGTGGTACAGTACATTAGAGGGGACAGTGGTACAGTACATTAGAGGGGGGGGGCAGTGGTACAGTACATTAGAGGGGACAGTGGTACAGTACATTAGAGGGGACAGTGGTACAGTACATTAGAGGGGACAGTGGTACAGTACATTAGAGATGACAGTGGTACAGTACATTAGAGGGGACAGTGGTACAGTACATTAGAGGACAGTGGTACTGGACATTAGAGGACAGTGGTACAGTACATTAGAGAGGACAGTGGTACAGTACATTAGAGAGGACAGTGGTACAGTACACTAGAGAGGACAGTGGTACAGTACATTAGAGAGGACAGTGGTACAGTACATTAGAGGGGACAGTGGTACAGTACATGAGAGGACAGTGGTACAGTACATGAGGGGATAGTGATACAGTACATTAGAGAGGACAGTGGTACAGTACATTAGAGGGGACAGTGGTACAGTACATTAGAGGATAGTGGTACAGTACATTAGAGGGGATAGTGGTACAGTACATTAGAGAGGACAGTGGTACAGTACATTAGAGAGGACAGTGGTACAGTACATTAGAGAGGACAGTGGTACAGTACATTAGAGAGGACAGTGGTACAGTACATTAGAGAGGACAGTGGTACAGTACATTAGAGGACAGTGGTACAGTACATTAGAGGACAGTGGTACAGTACATTAGAGGGGACAGTGGTACAGTACATTAGAGGACAGTGGTACATTAGAGGGGATAGTGGTACAGTACATCAGAGGGGACAGTGGTACAGTACATTAGAGAGGACAGTGGTACAGTACATTAGAGGGGACAGTGGTACAGTACATTAGAGGGGACAGTGGTACAGTACATTAGAGGGGACAGTGGTACAGTACATTAGAGGGGGCAGTGGTACAGTACATTAGAGGTCAGTGGTACAGTACATTAGAGGACAGTGGTACAGTACATTAGAGGGGACAGTGGTACAGTACATTAGAGGGGACAGTGGTACAGTACATTAGAGGGGGTAGTGGTACAGTACATTAGAGAGGACAGTGGTACAGTACATTAGAGAGGACAGTGGTACAGTACATTAGAGAGGACAGTGGTACAGTACATTAGAGGACAGTGGTACAGTACATTAGAGGACAGTGGTACAGTACATTAGAGGACAGTGGTACATTAGAGGGGATAGTGGTACAGTACATCAGAGGGGACAGTGGTACAGTACATTAGAGAGGACAGTGGTACAGTATATTAGAGGGGACAGTGGTACAGTACATTAGAGAGGACAGTGGTACAGTACATTAGAGGGGACAGTGGTACAGTACATTAGAGGGGGCAGTGGTACAGTACATTAGAGAGGACAGTGGTACAGTACATTAGAGGGGGCAGGGGTACAGTACATTAGAGGGGACAGTGGTACAGTACATTAGAGGGGGCAGTGGTACAGTACATTAGAGGGGGCAGTGGTACAGTACATTAGAGAGGACAGTGGTACAGTACATTAGAGAGGACAGTGGTACAGTACATTAGAGGGGACAGTGGTACAGTACATTAGAGGGGGCAGTGGTACAGTACATTAGAGAGGACAGTGGTACAGTACATTAGAGAGGACAGTGGTACAGTACATTAGAGAGGACAGTGACACAGTACATTAGAGGGGACAGTGGCACAGTAGATGAGAGGGGATAGTGGCATAGTATTAGGAGGGGGCAGTGGTACAGTAGATGAGAGGGGATAGTGGCATAGTATTAGGAGGGGACTATGGTACAGCAGACTAGAGCAGTGCTTTTCAAAGTTTTTCTACAGGAGCCTCAACCAACAGACAAAATGATGCCAGTGCCTCACCAGACTGGCCAAGAAAATGTGGTGGAAGTTCATGGAAATATAAAAACTACTGCTCAGTCTACCCTTCATTTATCTCCTAATATCTGTATAACATTAAAATAGGTACAAAATCGGTCAATAATGTTCCTAAACCAAAGATTGTTGCTGTCAAGGAAAGGACTCACCAACAACTAGGGACGCCTCACTGGTGAGGCCTCCCCCACAGTCTGAGAAGCACTACAATACACGACAGTGGCACAGTACACTAGAGAGGAGACAGTGGCACAGTACACTAGAGAGGAGACAGTGGCACAGTACACTAGAGAGGAGACAGTGGCACAGTACACTAGAGAGGAGACAGTGGCACAGTACACTAGAGAGGAGACAGTACACTAGAGAGGAGACAGTGGCACAGTACACTAGAGAGGAGACAGTACACTAGAGAGGAGACAGTACACTAGAGAGGAGACAGTGGCACAGTACACTGGAGGCATAGCACCTACATCCCCTTGAAAGTCCATATGCATAGAAATGTTTTGTCGTCTATGTCCATGAGGCTTGCTGTAAAGCATGTAACTAAGTGTTGTTATTCTGCTCAGGCACCATGGCAGCCCCCAAAATCAATGAACAAAAAGTGAAAAAAATAAATACAGAAATAGAAACAGATTAGAAAAAAGAACAACTTGTAGTATTTGGCTCTCATCAGTAAAAGAAAATCTAGGTGATACATTCACTTTAAAGGGGTAGTGCACAAAAAATTATTTCAAATCAACTAGTGCCAGAGAGTTGTAATTTATTTCTATTAAAAAACCTTAAGTCTTCCTAACTTACCAGCTGCTGTATGTCCTGACACAGTGCTCCCTGCTGCCACCTCTGTCCATGTCAGGAACTGTCCAGAGCAGCAGCAGCAAATTACAATAGAAAACCTCTTCTGCTTTCCAAATGGGAGAGAATACACCAACTCCTGCAGGACATACAGCAGCTGATAAGTACTGGAATACAATATTTTTTTAATAGCGGTAAATCACAAATGTCTGACACCAGATGATTTGAAGAACTATCCCTTTAGGTCCATAAATGTGAGGACGGAGCTTTCCTTCTTATTAAACAACAGCTTTTTCTTAACAGATGAGAATTAGTTACATAACTGGAATGTCATGTGACATTTCTATCTTCAATGTTGAATAGGAATTGTGCTTAACCACACTGGCCTAGATTTGTTGAGTTTTTGATATGCACACTGTATAGAAGAGACGGGCTCCATAACTGCATAGCTGTACAGGCTAGCACAATGCTTTTCTACTTTCTTATGTGGAGCTGGGACTGACAGGACAGTTCCCATGGTGGTCTTAAAGGGGTTGTACACCAAAAAAATTTTTCTTTCAAATCAACTGCTGCCATAAAGTGCCAGAGATTTGTAATTTACTTCTATTAAAAAATCTCAAGCCTTCCAGTACTTATCAGCTGCTGTATGCCCAGCCGGAAGTTGTATTATTTCCAGTCTGGAGAGCAGGAGAGGTTTTCTATGGGGATTTGCTGCTGCTCTGGACAGTTCATGACATGGACAGAGGTGGCAGCAGAGAGCACTGTGTCAGACTGGAAAAAAAACACCACTTCCTGCAGGACAAACAGCAGCTGATAAGTACTGGAAGACTTAGGATTATTTAATAGAAGTGAATTACAAATCTCTGGCACTTTATGGCACCAGATTTGAAAGAAAAATTTTTTTGGTGAACAACCCCTTTAAGGGTCAGATGAGCAGAAGTGATTGTTACAGCTATGTGATCCTTGAAAAAAAAATACTCACCTGCCCAAATCCCCTTCCACATCTGTCTCAATGGTCCCTGGTCTGGGTGAGCAGCACTTCCTGCTTTCCAACCGACCTACAGGAAGTGCTTGCTCAGCCAATCACAAGCCACTATGACCAGGGACTGGCTGAGCAAGTGCTTCCTGAAAGCAGAAAGGAGTAGAGACCAGGATGGAAGCAGTGTGAGATTAAGAAAGGAGAGTATCATTTTTTTTATCACCAGGACAGCCCATAAGCCACTAAGACTGGGGCAACTCCTTTATGGGGTCTGAATTTGTGTTGCTACAGAGGCTGAAAATGATCAATGTCATTCTTTGTGCCATGATCTCTATTTTTTATTAGTACCATGCTTGTTTAGATCAGATGTATTGATCACTTTTCATAATTTTTTTTAAATATATATAAAATGTAATTTAAAAAATCAGCGACCCTGGCATTTTTTTTAACGCTTTTTGTTTACGCCGCTCACCGTGCAATAATAATATTGTTTTATTTTAATAGAGAAAACAATTGCGCACGCTACAGTATATTATATGTTTATTTATTTTTTTACTTTTATGTGTTTTATTTATAAAATGGGAAGGGGGGGTGATTTGGACTTTTACAAGGGGAGGGGCTTTGGGGCATTTTTAAAAACATTTATTTATTTTATTACACTTTTTTAGTCCCCCTATGGGACTTTTACACAGTTACATTAGATTACATACACCATAGCATAGCAGGGATCAGTGTAATCTGCAATCTTCTGATAGAGCCTGCTTGTGGCCATAGCATATCAGGGATCAGTGTAATCTGCGATCTTCTGATAGAGCCTGCCTGTGGCCATAGCATATCAGGGATCAGTGTTATCTGTGATCTTCTGATAGAGCCTGCTTGTGGCCATAGCATAGCAGGGATCAGTGTAATCTGTGATCTTCTGATAGAGCCTGCCTGTGGCCATAGCATAGCAGGGATCAGTGTAATCTGCGATCTTCTGATAGAGCCTGCCTGTGGCCATAGCATATCAGAGATCAGTGTTATCTGTGACCTTCTGATAGAGCCTGCCTGTGGCCATAGCATAGCAGGGATCAGTGTAATCTGTGATCTTCTGATAGAGCCAGCCCGTGGCCATAGCATAGCAGGGATCAGTGTAATCTGCGATCTTCTGATAGAGCCTGCCTGTGGCCATAGCATAGCAGGGATCAGTGTAATCTGCGATCTTCTGATAGAGCCTGCCTGTGGCCATAGCATAGCAGGGATCAGTGTAATCTGTGATCTTCTGATAGAGCCTGCCTGTGGCCATAGCCTAGCAGGGATCAGTGTAATCTGTGATCTTCTGATAGAGCCTGCCTGTGGCCATAGCATAGCAGGGATCAGTGTAATCTGTGATCTTCTGATAGAGCCTGCCTGTGGCCATAGCATATCAGGGATCAGTGTTATCTGCGATCTTCTGATAGAGCCTGCCTGTGGCCATAGCATAGCAGGGATCAGTGTAATCTGTGATCTTCTGATAGAGCCTGCCTGTGGCCAACTATCAGAAAATCAGACTGCACGGAGGTAAGCAGTATATTTCCGGCAGTCAGGCAGTGCGATCAGGATCCCCGCAGAGTGTCTGTATTTTGCATAAATCACGGCCATTGTTGCATACGTTGTATGTGAATGAATGGAATCCCGGCCGGAGCGTATATACATAGTATACGCTCCGGCGGGGATTCCATCCGGTCGCATGAAAAACTGACTTGTCAGATCTCTGCGGCCGCTATTCATTGAATAGTGGCCGCACAGACATGTCAGTTCACACAATGGAGTGTTCGGCTCCAGTCGCACGATCCATTGTGTGCAGCAGTGAATTTGGATGCGGGCACACACTGCAGTATCGGCCAGATGATCTTCATTTCTGCTGAATTCGAATGCGGGCGCACCAGTGTCAGAATTGCCGGTTGTTTTAGGGGATATTCCTTTAAGACCACCCTAAGGCCACTTTCCCACTAGCATGATATGGATATATTTTGAGTCTGTATTCAGGCTGCAAGTCCTGGTGCAACCACAGTGACAGCTGTCAGTTTAGGGCATCAATATACATCTTTAAATGAAAAGTAGATATAGCAGCTCACCATCTTCTCATGGTCTATTGGTAGGTGCACGGACCGCTGCGTGGCAAAGCAGCCCACTCAGGATACCAAAAAAAAAAAGAAGATGTCCAGCACCGATGCAATATTACAATATAGCATAGCAGGGATCAGTGTAATCTGTGATCTTCTGATAGAGCCTGCCTGTGGCCATAGCATAGCAGGGATCAGTGTAATCTGCGATCTTCTGATAGAGCCTGCCTGTGGCCATAGCATAGCAGGGATCAGTGTAATCTGCGATCTTCTGATAGAGCCTGCCTGTGGCCATAGCATATCAGGGATCAGTGTTATCTGCGATCATCTGATAGAGCCTGTCTGTGTCCATAGCATAGCAGGGATCAGTGTTATCTGTGATCTTCTGATAGAGCCTGCCTGTGGCCATAGCATAGCAGGGATCAGTGTAATCTGTGATCTTCTGATAGAGCCTGCCTGTGGCCATAGCATAGCAGGGATCAGTGTAATCTGCAATCTTCTGATAGAGCCTGCCTGTGGCCATAGCATATCAGGGATCAGTGTTATCTGCGATCATCTGATAGAGCCTGTCTGTGTCCATAGCATAGCAGGGATCAGTGTTATCTGTGATCTTCTGATAGAGCCTGCCTGTGGCCATAGCATAGCAGGGATCAGTGTAATCTGTGATCTTCTGATAGAGCCTGCCTGTGGCCATAGCATAGCAGGGATCAGTGTAATCTGTGATCTTCTGATAGAGCCTGCCTGTGGCCATAGCATAGCAGGGATCAGTGTAATCTGTGATCTTCTGATAGAGCCTGCCTGTGGCCATAGCATATCAGGGATCAGTGTTATCTGCGATCATCTGATAGAGCCTGCCTGTGGCCAACTATCAGAAAATCAGACTGCACGGAGGTAAGCAGTACATTTCCGGCAGTCAGGCAGTGCGATCAGGATCCCCGCAGAGTGTCTGTATTTTGCATAAATCACGGCCATTGTTGCATACGTTGTATGTGAATGAATGGAATCCCGGCCGGAGCGTATATACATATTATACGCTCCGGCGGGGATTCCATCCGGTCGCATGAAAAACTGACTTGTCAGATCTCTGCGGCAGCTATTCATTGAATAGTGGCCGCACAGACATGTCAGTTCACACAATGGAGTGTTCGGCTCCAGTCGCACGATCCATTGTGTGCAGCAGTGAATTTGGATGCGGGCACACACTGCAGTATCGGCCAGATGATCTTCATTTCTGCTGAATTCGAATGCGGGCGCACCAGTGTCACAGAATTGCCGGTTGTTTTAGGGGATATTCCTTTAAGACCACCCTAAGGCCACTTTCCCACTAGCATGATATGGATATATTTTGAGTCTGTATTCAGGCTGCAAGTCCTGGTGCAACCACAGTGACAGCTGTCAGTTTAGGGCATCAATATACATCTTTAAATGAAAAGTAGATATAGCAGCTCACCATCTTCTCATGGTCTATTGGTAGGTGCACGGACCGCTGCGTGGCAAAGCAGCCCACTCAGGATACCAAAAAAAAAAAGAAGATGTCCAGCACCGATGCAATATTACAATATCTGACGTCTGTATTAGTAGTAAAACAAACACTCCATAGTCCAACTACACGTTTCAGACCAGATAGCCCTTAATCAAGACATGAAACATGGAGGTGGACTATGACGTGTTTTACTACTAGTAAAGACGTCAAATATTGGAATATCGCATCGGTGCTGGACATCTTCTCTTTTTTATATATACCTTTAATGGGGTATTTAGGGGGACTGAGGTGTGTTTACAGCATGCTGCCTTGTTCTAAGCATAGCCAAGGTAGGAGAGCAGGCAGGGAATGCAAGCAGCTGATGCTGCAGCTTCACTGTGCAATAGTCTGCAGTGAAACAAGATGTCCTGCAACTGCTATGGACAGGAACCCGTCAGTGGGAGTGCTGTGGGAGGGGAGGAGGCCGGGTGGGAGGACTGTGATAAACATCTGAGGGAAAGAGATGCGTTCTGTGAGTACCGAGTACCTAAGACCCCCAAAACAGATTTTGGTGGTTTCAAAACCAAAGCAGATAGGTAAGGGAATTCTATGCAGGATTTGATACAACATATACTATATAAATTAAATGTCAGCTTGTCCATTTATATTTGATATCACATGAGTAATCGTCTGTCTTCTGGGAATCTGGGAAACAAAAAACAAGTGAAGGTAGCGGTCACGTCAGCGGAGAAGCTGCCCACACATGACCGGCCAACAAGGTCAATTTCGTCAGGGATTAATAAAATATTATATTCTAACGCGGCGCAGTTATCTTATTGACAGATCATTCATGGTCTTCAATGGGCCAAGTGGAGGTGAGGGGTATCAGTCTATGGGACACCAGTACATGCCAGGAAACGTCTCATACAATGCTGGATCAGGCCAAGGTCACCTTCACAAGGTTTTCTTACTTTTCCCCGTTACTTGGCTGAGGATCAGGAGTGCGGTGTCCCTGGATGGGCATCACTCTGCCAGTCCCCAGGGGAAAATTATAGGATAACGGCCAGGTACATATACGATTTATAATATATATAACTATAGAGTCCATTCTATTATCTATGGATATCATATTCTCTCTCACTGGGCCATGTACTAAGGAGGACACTTATACTGATTAATAATCGTTCTTCTGATTAGGAACATTTGGGGAGGTTATTATCATGATTAAAGAAAATGTTCCATAAGGTTCATCAACTTTTTTTTTTTTTTTTTTTTTTTTTTACACATTAGCCGACTGGCGCCAGCACAGGGATCCTGGTGACTCGGTCCTTTTTTTGCTCCTGTTTTTAAAATCCCCGCACTCTGAGCCGTTCTATTGCCGTGCACCCCCCACCCCAGCTCTATACACTGGATTCGGGCCCGCCGCCTCCCAGTGTGATCATATCCCCTCCCCTCTATGAATCAATGGAGGCCCATGACAGAGGGGAAGAGATATGGTCACATAGAGCGGGGCAAAAAAATTATGATTGGCTGATGTAAAAAAAAAAAAAAGTTAAAAAAAATAAACAAAAAAAAACAAACAATGTACCTGATACGCTGTTCACACTCACTAATGCGCTGATCACACTCACCTGTAAGAGTTGTGCTAAATATTAGGCACGACTGTATCCAAAGCCTTATAGGAAGATGCCACCGCTGCTCATGGAGGACTACTACCGGATCAGCCTGTGCAACTGCACATAGCGCATCACCCCATCAGACAAAAGGGGGCCCCAGCAGACAGGGACATACTTATAGGGTGCCCAGATTGACAGAAAGAAAAGCAATCGGCTCCCACACTGTCTATCAGTCTTATGACCGCAGGCAGCCTGACAGGCTTAGGACTCACCAGGAGAAGGAAGAAGAGAGAAAAGCTGCAGAGAGTGGAGAGTAGGCTTTTTTTTTTAAATCTCACTATGGGGGCTGCAGAGGGTCCCTTACCACTGGGGCGGCGCACAGGGGCCCATACCACTGGGGCGGCGCACAGGGGCCCATACCACTGGGGCGGCACACAGGGGCCTATACCACTGGGGCGGCACACAGGGGCCTATACCACTGGGGCGGCACACAGGGGCCTATACCACTGGGGCCTGTACCACTGGGGCGGCACACAGGGGCCTATACCACTGGGGCGGCGCACAGGGGCCTATACCACTGGGGCGGCGCACAGGGGCCTATACCACTGGGGCGGCGCACAGGGGCCTATACCACTGGGGCGGCGCACAGGGGCCTATACCACTGGGGCGGCGCACAGGGGCCTATACCACTGGGGCGGCGCACAGGGGCCTATACCACTGGGGCGGCGCACAGGGGCCTATACCACTGGGGCGGCGCACAGGGGCCTATACCACTGGGGCCTGTACCACTGGGGCGGCACACAGGGGCCTATACCACTGGGGCGGCACACAGGGGCCCATACCACTGGGGCGGCACACAGGGGCCTATACCACTGGGGCCTGTACCACTGGGGCGGCACACAGGGGCCTATACCACTGGAGCGGCACACAGGGGCCTACACCACTGGAGCGGCACACAGGGGCCTATACCACTGGAGCGGCACACAGGGGCCCATACCACTGGAGCGGCACACAGGGGCCCATACCACCGGGACAACACACAGGGGCCTGTACCACTAGGACAACACACGGGCATATAATACAGTGTGGCTGCACACAGGGGCTTATACAACATAGGGGCTGCACACAGGGGCTTATACAACATAGGGGCTGCACACAGGAGCTTAATATTATAGGTGACTTCACAGAGAAGCCTGTAAAGTAAAGCCTACACTACTATACTTACTACTATATAGGGTCACAGAGCATACATAACTATTATATGGGGGGCACAGAGGGACCTAACTACTATATATGGGCACAGGGGGTACAACTATATGTGCTACAGCAAGGAGCCTAAACTGTTTCTCTGGCAGATTCTGGAGAAGGGATTTGTGGCCAGGAGAAGATTTTAAGATTGAAAGACTCTAATCAGAGAAGATGCCCCCTGTGAGTCACTGGATGTAACTGCATAGGGTCTGTAGTGGTAGTGATAGTGGTCATGGGGTTCCAAATGGGCTGTATGTGGTTTTAAAGCAGAGATATATCTGGCCATTACCGAGATCATACGACTTTACATTCTTAAAGATGTTGTTTTCAATGTCTGTTCTTTCCGGCTCACACTTCTTCATGGAACATCCCCGAGTACATCACAACCCTGACGGAAATACAAGCACTTCTGTTGTCTATTTATCCTTCAATCAACCTTTTGTGTGGCGGCCAAAGCCTCAGAATACAGTGGGAGCATCTAAGAGGATTACTCGGGTAGCAGCATTTTAGTCACTTTGCCCTAGTTTCCTGAATTGTCATCTGTCGGCGCTAAAAGAGAATTCAGCTTCCAAAATGGACAGAAAAGGTTTATGTGCTTATATGTTATATAGAGATAAACTGTAAGTAGTATATAACATTGCAGGGTTAGGGTATGTTCACACTGAGCAAAATCGGTGGAATTTCACAGAATCTCTCGCGCCCCTCCGCTTCCTCTGCTCTCCACCCAAAGAATTCCGCCGATTTTGCTCAATGTGAACTGGCCCTAAGGTAGCCGATATATTGTAAGGTCGACATCAATGCACCGGCCAGGTCTACAGGCTACAAACAATCTGGGATATCAAACTCTCTAACTACAAATTAAACAAATTACAAATTACAGACAAGTCTCTAAAGTTAAAACAAGAGGCAAAACTTGTAGATCAACTGGTGTCAGAAAGTTACATAGATTTGTAAATGACTTCCATTTTAAAATCTCCAGTCTTCCAGTACTTATCAGCTGCTGTATGTCCTGCAGGAAGTGGTGTATTCTCTCCAGTCTGACACAGTGCTCTCTGCTGCCACCTCTGTCCATGTCAGGAACTGTCCAGAGCAGCAACAAATCCCCATAAAAAACCTCTCCTGCTCTGGACAGTTCCTGACATGGACAGAGGTGGCAGCAGAGAGCACTGTGTCAGACTGGAGAGAATACACCACTTCCTGCAGGACATAAAGCAGCTGATAGGTACTGAAAGATCTAAATTTAAATGGAAGTAATTTACAAATCTATATAAAAGTTTCTGGTAGGGTTGATTTGAATGTTTTTTTCTTTTTTGCCAGAGTACCCCTTTAACCCCTTCCAGCCCCATCACATACCCATACATTCTAGGGCAGGTAGGATGGAAACATGTGCTACGAGCATCGGGGGCCCACAGTTATTAGCTGGTGGTGGCCGATCGTTGGGCCCGGCTAATTGACCATTTACATGCTGCTGTCAAAACTGACAGTGGCATTTAAATGGTTATAAAACCTCACCTGGATGCAATTGCAAGGAAGGGGGGGGGGGGGACTGTGCTTCTGGCCGGGTTGCACATATTTGGTGAACAGTGTCACCTAGGCGGGGCTTCACAGCAGTTAGTGTCACCTAGGCGGAGTCTAACTGCTGATTGATTTTCGATGAGAAAGAAGACACAGACAAGTGTTATACAGGTATATATAGAATGTGCAGCATCTAAACTTGTGGACAGGGGGGGGGGGGGGGGGGGGGGAAGTAATATCACTTTAAATCACTGCTGTATAACAACATGCTGATTCATACACCAGCAATTATTTCCGTCCATTCAAATCAATGGCAATGTGCTTAGAATCATAAGCATCATAAAATCCCACTAAAACGCCTTCTATTTAAAGAAGCAAACGTGAAACCATACAATGAATATAGTGTGTGTGTGTGGGGGGGGGGGGGTGTAGCTGCAGGTGCTCCTGTATGTACCTGGAACGTCCACAGATGCGACCTGTGATGGTGATTATAACCAACCAACACGCAGCCACATCTACCACACGCCGGCACAAGAGAGATTTCCAGCAGGGTGGACAGGGCTCTCCATACATCTACAGCCGCTAAGGAAACCCAATGGCTTCTGCAGATAATGTCGTAATAACCCAACTTTTTGAGCGCTGCGCATATAGATGATGCATTGATTTTTTTTCAAAAAATTTTGTATTCAGACCCATCGCTGATTGTGCGTCCTTTAAGAACCACAATGTTAAGGAAATACAACTTGTTTTATAGTTTTAATGAGAGCCGGCCAAGTTGCCGTTACCCAGTTTCCATGGTGACTGGGAAATATTCTCTCTTGACTGGAGCCGGGACTTGCAGTAGTTTACAAAATTTAGACCTAACAATACAATTCTTTCTGACGGCAAAGACACTTATCCATCAGGGACCTCAAGCCCAAGAGGAAAACGATTTCAGCAACGGCGAGTCCATAAATATAACAGTATAACAATATTTCCAGTGTTCTAGATTGATGTCTATTGAGCCAAATTTAGGGCCAATCTGCGATGTAAGACAGCCCTGATCTGCTAGATCGCTGCACGATTATCAAGCCTATAGCATGGCTCGATGATCGTGCAGCCCTTGCTGGTATTCTGGCATATATAGAGAAGTTATACTTACCTCTCCAGGCTCCCCTGGTGTCCTCCTGCCTTTTCCCCATTGACCACAGCCGCGGCTGACCCTGCTGAACCAGTCTCTGCAGTGACAGACCATTCAGCCAATCACTGGCCAAGACGGGACTGTGCCATGTTCAGCGATTGGCTGAGCAAGCTGTCACTGCTTTTTTTTTTAATGGAAGTTTTTTCTACAATAAAGTAAATAAGGACTTTTTTGCTGGAACATTTTTTCACTTTTGGATTTGCTGCTGCGGACTGTTCCCTGTAAATGTCCTTCTGCGTTTTTGTCCCAACATGACACGAAATTTTGAATTATTATTTTGCGTTGGCCCGTAGCCGTGGTCCGTGATCATCCGACGCTGTGAGCCCTCTCTGGATCCTCGTATATACGTGTATATACCTGCCATCCATCATTAAGGGGTTAAACATTACAGATCAGATCATGTAACGTTGCTCCGTGTATCTTAAGAGGACGGTAACGGCTTTAGAGAGTCTGGAATCCCGCCAAGTTTACGGCACAGGTCACCAGTAATTCATTCCCGTTCCTGCAGCCGCTTAGAACTAATTATAAAACCATCACATGCATTTAATATGATATCAGAACAGGGTTTGGGGAGAAGACCTATAATTTCAGGCACTTTGTTAATGGGCTTCGGAGAGAGCGCTCATCTACAGGCTCGCGGCTTCTCTGCTGTCACTTCTTATGTTCCGTGTGACTACGGTGCCAGGAAAAGAGACGGTACAATGGCCGTCACTGACAGACCCAGGTGCAACGCGTCACATGACTGGCGAGGTCACCCGGGTTCCCGTCCTTCATTCAATTAATTGTCAACTTAAAAACTGCAAGAAAAAAAAAAAAGGATTCTCCAGGCCGCACCGAGCAACTCATAATACGCGAGAAAGTAATGGTACGTTTACACCGAACAATTATCGTCCGAATTTTCGCATTTGTGCAATAATCGTGTAGACACAGCAAACGATCAAGCGATAAATCGCTCGTTGTGATCTTTCAACATGTTTTCAAATCGTCATTGGGTAAAAATTCGCAGATCGCTTTGTCTAAACAGCCATTCAAAGATTCCCCCTACGTGTGAGATAGGCTGAAGCCATCTTAAAAACGATCGCAATAACAATTTTTCTAACGATTTTTCTCTTTGTCTAAAGGCTGATCGTTATATAAAACCAAATCGTTGCTTCAAAATCATCATACGATCAATTGGGCGAATTATTATTATTAATATATATTATTACTAGAGGAATAGGGAAAAATCGGGACCGAATAGGAGGTAAGACCGACCATTCTTTGAGCATTTGGTAATATGTTTTACTGCACAATTCCTTTGCTGCGTCTTAGATCAGAGTTATTTGCAGCAGTTTGATCAAACATGGTGTAAAGTGAAACTGGCCCAGTTGCCCCTAGCAACCAATCAGATTTCATTTTCCAAAGAGTTTGTGATCAATGAAAGGTGGAATCTGATTGGTTGCCGGGGGCAACTGGGCCAGTTTCACTTTACACCATGTTTGATAAATCTCCCCCATAGTTGCATCCATCCTGAGACCATGATGGGAGTTGTAGTTTTGTAACAGCTGGTGTCCCATCCCCGGCCTTCAGCTTGCTCAGTTAATCAGAGTCATCTAACAATATACGAGAGGGAGGCTGGCCTCAGTAACTAAGTTAGGCCAGCCTCCCCCAACATAGACACAAGATGGCGCCAGCAGAAGATCCCGTGTACCTTAAGATATATAAGGCATTTAAGAAACGAAAAATGATTTCTCTATTAGATGCTATATTAAGAAGAATACCATGGCCGTTGTTTTGAGCCAATGCAATGGCGACCATTGGTGCATTATTAAAGTTAAGACTTAAAGGAGAACTCCGGGCTGGGGTGATTTTTGGCAGAGTGCTGGGGAGGATGTAACATGCTCTCACTTCCAGCGCTGGTGCCGGTATTCCGAAGCTCCAGTCCTGGACACTTCCTGGTCTGATCGAGGACATGGGACGTTACGTGTCGAACCAGCTTAACCAGTCAGTGGCCGAGGCAGGACTCCTTTAATGATGGCCGCTTTTTTGGGTTTGGCTATTAAAGAATTACAAAAATGGTGGAACGTCATCCAGAAAAAAAAAATTTAAATCAGTGTGTGAACTACTAAAAACAATGTCCGCAAATAAATGTCCTGAAAATTAATTTGAAGGCTGAAGCAAACAACAGACGTTATTCTATACATTCTGTGACTCCAATGCGAATCACCGAAGAATGAGAACAACGGACGTTATTTTACCAAAAAAGACAGTGTGTGAACACAGCCTAAAGGGGTATTCTCATCTTCTCAGCTTACCGCCCCCTTGTGGCCTGCTGAAATATCAGAAAACTGCAAACAACCATACCAAAAAAAAAAAAGAAAACATTCTGTGGGTATTGTGTTTCACTGACTCTCAGCGAACAACTGGCCGCACTGGTTTGACCGCACAAATCCCACATGCCAGGTCAGAGTTGCGTAAGAATATGGCGGCGGTACATCAATATTAGTATTATTTTATCCATATCAGTGTTTCCAAACTCAATATCGATTGGTATTTCAGAACACGGTGATATTCAAATATTACAGGGAGTAACAGGAAGACGCCGGCCGTTGGGAACGCTTCAAGTTTGGGGTAATTTGTCGTATCCAAATCCTATAATACGCAATTGCAGCCTAAGTGCCCCGGCATTGTATATAACAGAAGTTTTCTTCCCAAGCTCACTGAACGCTGTGCCAGGATCCAAGGCTCATTGAGATCGCACGCACGGCCGCCATCCCTCCCGCTGGGAGCTGCCGCCTGCTTTGTGCCTACAAATAAATATCAGTAACACAATGGGAAGTGGGCCCATTATATGTATATGGAAAGTACAAAGTAAGCAGAAGAATAGGGGGATACCATTATGCTGACTATTAGGGAAATGTAGACGCATTATAATGTGCTGTATACCAGTCACAATAGTCCTTGGCCGTACACTTAGATGGGTTGGAGAACATTGAAGAGGATTCACTTTTTGACGATGTTTAGAATGCTACATTTTTTTCCATTATAAATCGAGTAAAGTCTTAGGGCCCATTTGCGTCTGTGCTGTGTCCAGGGCTGTGGAGTCGGTAAACCGCAGCTCCGACTCAGAGTCCTGAATTTTATCAGGACCGACTCGCCCTCCTGCTCCTTGATAAATGGCCGGTCATATACCAGGGGAGATATCTATCACACCGGCTCAGCAGCTTCTCCCTAATGTCCTACATGATCTGTGGGAATATATACTGTATATACAGCAGCTTGGACTCTTCCAGCTCAGAAACAAACTGCCAAATAGTGACCGACAACTTTTCCCCGACCACCCTTATGTAATAGGGCCAGTGTCCTATTACTGATATATTCCCCGACCACCCTTATGTAATAGGGCCAGTGTCCTATTACTGATATATTCCCCGACCACCCTTATCTAATAGGGCCAGTGTCCTATTACTGATATATTCCCCGACCACCCTTATCTAATAGGGCCAGTGTCCTATTACGGATATATTCCCCGACCACCCTTATCTAATAGGGACAGTGTCCTATTACTGATATATCCCCCGACCACCCTTATGTAATAGGGCCAGTGTCCTATTACTGATATATCCCCCGACCACCCTTATGTAATAGGGCCAGTGTCCTATTACCGATATATCCCCCGACCACCCTTATGTAATAGGGCCAGTGTCCTATTACTGATATATTCCCCCGACCACCCTTATGTAATAGGGCCAGTGTCCTATTACTGATATATTCCCCCGACCACCCTTATGTAATAGGGCCAGTGTCCTATTACTGATATATTCCCCGACCACCCTTATGTAATAGGGCCAGTGTCCTACTAATGATATATCCCCCGACCACCCTTATCTAATAGGGCCAGTGTCCTATTAATGATATATCCCCCGACCACCCTTATGTAATAGGGCCAGTGTCCTATTACTGATATATTCCCCGACCACCCTTATGTAATAGGGCCAGTGTCCTATTAATGATATATCCCCCGACCACCCTTATGTAATAGGGCCAGTGTCCTATTACTAATATATTCCCCGACCACCCTTATGTAATAGGGCCAGTGTCCTATTACTGATATATTCCCCGACCACCCTTATGTAATAGGGCGCTATCTCGTGTGACATGAGGGGGCGGGAGCCACAATGAGATGCAGCTGTGTATGGCAGAAAACGAGCAACAAATAGTGAGATTCGCTTTCCCTTTTTTTCATTAGCTTTCTTTCATTTGAGAGCTATAGACTCACTAATCCCCCATGTGCTGCTTTATAACCTGTTGCCCTCGGTTACGACCCACCAGGCATCCACTAGGTTGGGACGCTCATGCTCAGTTCAATCCCAGTCACATGATCTGTCACTGGCAGTTGGTTTTCACTTCACAGACAACCAAAGGGGATTGTGGGAAAGTGTCCGCACTGTTGCCTGGCAACCGCAGGGTCACAGGTCAGAGAGGAAACCAGGAAGAAATCCGATGCACAGAGAAGCAAAATGGTGCAGGAATGTAAGTTACTTCACTGAAAATAGCGCATTTATACTCCTTTACATAGATGTATGTGGTTCACATCTGAATAAACCTTCTTCGCTTCATGACACAACCCCTTTAACCCCATAGTGATATTTTAGGCCTATTTTAGGGCTTAAAGGGGTACCCCAGCAATTTTTTATTTCTTTCAAATCAACTGGTGTCAGAAAGTAACACAGATTTGTAATTTACTGTTATTTTAAAATCTCCAGTCTTCCAGTACTTATCAGCTGCTGTATGTCCTGCAGAAAGTGGTATATTCTTTCTAGTCTGCCACAGTGCTCTCTGGTGCCACCTCTGTCTATGTCAGGAACTTCCAGAGCAGTAGCAATGTTCTTACTCTTTTCTTTGCCACCCTCCTTTTATTTTTGGCCATGTAGCTGTGGTGTCCCACTACTAGCGTTTCTCGTAAGCACCTATCCTAAAGTCCTCAGGTTAAACAAGTGGTTGATGAAGTATGTAGTTTCCCCACTAAGTGTCAGTATTTCTTATAACTATATGTATTACTACTATTGCAAAGCTGAAGGAAGGCTATGGGTTAGGTTTCTAAGTCATGTGTTTTACGCTGACCTATCACAGGTGCTCTTTCTCTCTATCCTATACTCTGTAGCTTTTCTTTTGCACACACTCATCCCCAGCACTCACAAGAGGGTACACAAACACCCCTGTAGGAGGAGTTACACTGGTGGAGAAGGTAAATCAGTTCTTGTTTCAGTGAGAGAGGACACAACCAAAAGAAGTTCCTGCTGTAGTTAGGCCAGGGCCTGGCTTTTGCCAGGACAACAGACAGGAACAAAGCACAGATGCAGCAAAAGGCTCTATTCTTCAGACAAGCAACTACTATTACTATGCAGTGCTAAGCAAAAGTAAGGGAGAGCCGTCACCAAGGAACACCCTAGGCCACACCAGGAACGTATCTAAAAAGTGCAGGACAGAATCCTGAAACAATAGGAGCTGATCCCAGTAGGACAAAGCTACTGTTTTTTGAAGGTCTACATATCCTACTGTGCAGTGCAGGTAACTGGGAAACCTCGGACACCTAGCTACACCCAGATAACCGACTACTTGAGCTCGTGCTACCCACCTGGGAGGGGTTCGATGATGGCGGTCAGACATAGTCTAAACTTGAGTACGAGTATCACTTCACAACAGATCTCTACTATAGTTCCGGCAGAGTACAAGGGCTACATTGGTCATAGGGCTCCTATTGGCAAGTTTGTCTCCTCTTCTCTCTACCTTTTACAAAGCACTACTACTACTACTCTTTCCAAGCACCTACCTCAAGCACTCAGTCTGTATCAAGAGTATTCTCAAAGCTCTTCAGTAAAGGTGTTATATCTTTCTATATCAAACGCACGGGACTCTGCCTGTCTCTGCTCGCACCTGCACCTATCCACACACCCCGCACACCTTGGGTTATTTTTCCCCTTCTCTGTGGGTGGTGGTACCGACATCCCAGGTGGGTCAGTTGCCACATCAGGTTGCTGTAATAAGAGCCCAAGGGACCCGCAACAAACCCGGAGGTTACCGACCATTTGGGGACACAAACCGGCCATATATAAAGCAGGTACCAACCACACACCTGTGTGCTGCACTAGCACTGGCGTCATGACAAAGATCCCAGGCCGAGTACCACATAGCCTTATGGGCTCTTGTTTTTTTGCTGGCATTTTGGGGATTTTTTTGTACTACACTAGTGTACATTGTACTATGGGGGGCAGTGGGGACACTACTATGGGGAGCAGTGGGGACACTACTATGGGGAGCAGTGGGGACACTACTATGGGGAGCAGTGGGGACACTACTATGGGGAGCAGTGGGGACACTACTATGGGGAGCAGTGGGGACACTACTATGGGGAGCAGTGGAGACACTACTATGGGGAGCAGTGGGGACACTACTATGGGGAGCAGTGGGGACACTACTATGGGGATCATGGGGGACACTACTATGGGGAGCAGTGGGGACACTACTATGGGGAGCAGTGGGGACACTACTTTGAGACTACTGTAGGAAACACTATTGAATTTATGAAGTTTTGTAGTAATTTATCTTTTCGTATAAATGACGATTGTTTGTGATGACAAATCATCGCTCCTTGTTCGCTTTATAAATTTATCTGTATGTGTGAAAGGACCCTGAGAGGTTGTAATCTCACACAGCAATTCATCTATGTTTCTTACCATAAAACAAAAAGCTCATGTGTTTGCGGTGGCTTTCGCTCTGCTTGCTGCCAAACTGCGTCAACTTGCCGTAAAAACACCTGCTACATGGCTCCCGGCTGTGCTGAAAAAAACTGCTATTTATGATTACGGGACTACACAGCAGACATCACATCCTTGGGTCTTCTCCCCTTTCTGTGGGTACCGATAGTCCGGGTGGGTGACAATTTCACTCCAGATAAGTACCCAAGGGACCCCCTCACAGCCCGGCAGGGGAAAGGGTATAGCTCGCCTCACTATAATAAAAGCAGGTTTGCCCCCATGGCACTGGCGTCACGACACTTCACCATCTGGCTGAGCTATATCGCGACCAACCACTACAGCAGTAGCGTTGCACGTTACCATCTAGCAAGTGACCGGTCGACCACATACCACCGAGGGCACCACAAAAGAGCGTGGGACCACAGGAGAAGCCCCTGTTCAAGTGTATGGTTTGCCCCTTGGGCAGTCGTAACTGGGCTTTCCTTCACCTGTAACAAAGATTTCTATCTGTATAACCTGGCTAAGGGCCCCATTACACATAATCTGCCCATTCGGGGCCCATATCGCTCTGTGTAATAAAGACAACAATCAGCTGATAACAATGCACATTGCTACCTTAAGGTGCGTTTACACGAAACGATAATTGGCCCGATCGTACGATTAACGATGTCAGAGTAACGATTTTTTTTTCATAACGATCGATCAGCGTTTAGACGGTACGATATATCGTACGGAAAAATTGTTTTGCGATCGTTTTGCGATCGTGCCCTGCAGGCCGGCCCCCCGCTCGCAGCCCGGCCCCCAGCCCTTAAATGTACAATACACAATACAAATACTATGAACAAAAAAGAAAATTTAAATTTTTGTTAAAGGAGACCTGTGGCCCCCCCCCCCCCCCCCCCCCCGTGCCGGGGTGACAGGCTCCCGACCCCCGTTAGAGCCCCCTATACTCACGTGATCCCGCCGGGTCCCGCTTCCTGAGCCGGTCGGGTCACAGAGATATGAGCGCCCGAAGCCCGGCGCGCGCGCTGACAGCAGAGTCAGACGCCCATAGAGAATGAATGGGGAGTCCGATGCTCCGTCATTCTCTATGGGCATCGGACTCTCCTGTCAGCGCGAGCGCCGGGCTTCGGGCACTCATATCATAGCTCATATCCTGTTCATTCTTCAGCGCGGACAGGGCAGGAGCGCGCGCCTCCCATAGACTCCCATTATGAGCGGGAGGCTAACGGCATTCCGCGGCGGACAATTCCGTCGCGGAATACCGCTACCTTTCCTCAGTGGGAACGGGGCCTTAAAGGCGAAGTTAAAGTGACACTGTCACCTCCTTTTTGCATTCTGACTTCTCTACACAGGTGTAAAGGGTAAATTTAGCGGTTTTCATACCATATTTTATATCATATGTCATGGTGCTTGTTCAAGTAAAAAGTCATCTTTTATCAACTGCAGATTGTGCCAAGTGGGTGGGGCCTTGCGGCATTAGCGCCACTTAGCCTCGTTGGCCCCACCCCCTCGCCGGCCATTGGAACAGGCTGGCCCAAAGGTCTAGGCCCCACCACCTCTAGGTTGGCCCACCAAAGGCAGTCAAGGGGGCGCGGCCACGGAGGCTAAGTGGCGCGAGGCCCCACCCACTTAGCACAATCTGCAGTTGATATGACTTTTTACTTGAACAAGCACCATGACGTATGATATAAAATAAGGTATGAAAACCGCTAAATTTACCCTTTACACCTGTGTAGAGATGTCAGAATGACAAAGGGGGGGGGGGGGCAGTGTCAGTTTAAAGTTAACAATAAGAAGGAAGCATTGGGCGGCAATATGGCCGCTGTGCCCCCCCCCCCCCCCCCATCACTATTGTCACTTAGGAACGGATTGTGTCGTCGGAAAATATTCAAGGTCACATGTTAAATGAATATGAACTGATTATTTTCCCCGCTGCAGGTCAACCTTTCCCCGACCTTCAGAGGAACAATAAAGTCAGCAACCCTCCCGGATCAATCCATAACAATAACATCTTTATAGATGGTATCCAGGCTGCCGCGGCCGGAGCGGGAACAATGGGCCCCCGGAGATCAGGCCAAGGCTCCGGCTCTTACAGGGACGGCAGGAGAATTATTCATTGATCCCAGCGCCGGATCTCAGGATCTATATCACATCTCCACAGGGAAGATTTACGTTTTGATCAAGCAAATTATCCCAAGTGAGGGAACGTCCATTGATCAGGGACTATTGCTATGACGGCCGTTCACATCCGGAACATATCACTTTATATATATAGGGTCGGGCAGCATTATGGTCTGGATGCAGCTCTCTGATTTCTCCCAGCATTCCTTGCTGCACTCTATAGGACCGGAAGCTTTCCTCTCCATAACCTTCACCGTCTATGCGAGGGTGATACCTGTAATACACGACTCGGCCTCCTCTCTACCTGGCGGTGACGCAGCGTCTCTCCAGCATCTGAATCACCGACTCCGGGTACAAAACTTCTATCCAATAAAGACACCGGACAGGATACGGAATAGCAAAGATCTCCCGACCCGGGGGGAATACAGGTGATGCCTGGTACGGAGCAGCCACCTGGCCACAAGCAGCTATATACAGGCAGCTCTATACTGGCCAGCAGCTATATACAGGCAGCTCTATACTGGCCAGCAGCTATATACAGGCAGCTCTATACTGGCCAGCAGCTATATACAGGCAGCTCTATACTGGCCAGCAGCTATATACAGGCAGCTCTATACTGGCCAGCAGCTATATACAGGCAGCTCTATACTGGCCAGCAGCTGTATACAGGAAGTTCTATACTGGCCAGCAGCTGTATACAGGCAGTTCTATACTGGCCACCTATATACAGGCAGTTCTATACTGGCCACCTATATACAGGCAGTTCTATACTGGCCAGCAGCTATATACAGGCAGTTCTATACTGGCCAGCAGCTATATACAGGCAGTTCTATACTGGCCAGCAGCTATATACAGGCAGTTCTATACTGGCCACCTATATACAGGCAGTTCTATACTGGCCAGCAGCTATATACAGGCAGTTCTATACTGGCCGGCAGCTATATACAGGCAGTTCTATACTGGCCGGCAGCTATATACAGGCAGTTCTATACTGGCCAGCAGCTATATACAGGCAGTTCTATACTGGCCAGCAGCTATATACAGGCAGTTCTATACTGGCCAGCAGCTATATACAGGCAGTTCTATACTGGCCAGCAGCTATATACAGGCAGTTCTATACTGGCCAGCAGCTATATACAGGCAGTTCTATACTGGCCAGCAGCTATATACAGGCAGTTCAGGGCAGTGGTCATCCATAGTGGCTCTCTAGCTTTTGCAGAACTAACATTCCCAGCATGCCCGACACCCCCAGGGAATTGTAATTTTGCAAGAGCCACAGACGGCCACAGCTTGGGCAACACCAGAGGAGTCTGAGTCCTGCAATAACTTTGTATTTCTTTGTTCTGCTGCATTAATCAGGGGTCGGGAACCTCGGCTCTCCAGCTGACGCTTCGGCTGTCCGGGCATGATGGGAGTTGTAGTTTTGCAACAGCTGGAGAGCCAAGGTTCCTTACCCCTGTTGTGGTTATATAATACATACACACAATATATACAGCCTACTGCCTACAGTAGATACATACAATGTATAAACAACGTAAACAATGTGTATTGTTCCATTGTTATATATCTGTAATTATTCTATTGTTCTTGCTAAATATTTACATGACATCTGCAGAAAGAACTTTATGTAGCAAATCATGGATGGGAGTAACGCTGCTGTTACATATATATAATACTATACACACACACTGTACATCATATGTAATACTACACACACACACCGTGCATCATATGTAATACTACACACACACCGTGCATCATATGTAATACTACACACACACACACACACACACTGTGCATCATATGTAATACTATACACCCCATGCATCATATGTAATACTACACACACACACACACACACACACCATGCATCATATGTAATACTACACACACCATGCATCATATGTAATACTACACACACACACACCGTGCATCATATGTAATACTACACACACACACACACACACACACCATGCATCATATGTAATACTACACACACACACCCCATGCATCATATGTAATACATACACACACCATGCATCATATGTAATACTACACACACACCATGCATCATATGTAATACTACACACACACACCGTGCATCATATGTAATACTACACACACACACACACACCCCATGCATCATATGTAATACTACACACACCCCATGCATCATATGTAATACTACACACACCCCATGCATCATATGTAATACTACACACACACACACCATGCATCATATGTAATACTACACACACCCCATGCATCATATGTAATACTACACACACACTGTGCATCATATGTAATACTACACACACACACACCATGCATCATATGTAATACTACACACACCCCATGCATCATATGTAATACTACACACACCCCATGCATCATATGTAATACTACACACACACACACACACACACCATGCATCATATGTAATACTACACACACACACACACACCATGCATCATATGTAATACTACACACACACTATGCATCATATGTAATACTACACACACACCATGCATCATATGTAATACTACACACACCCCATGCATCATATGTAATACTACACACACACACACACACACACACACCATGCATCATATGTAATACTACACACACACACACACCATGCATCATATGTAATACTACACACACACAATGCATCATATGTAATACTACACACACACCCCATGCATCATATGTAATACTACACACACACCATGCATCATATGTAATACTACACACACACCGTGCATCATATGTAATACTACACACACACACCGTGCATCATATGTAATACTACACACACACACTGTACATCATATGTAATACTACACACACACACCGTGCATCATATATAATACTACACACACCCCATGCATCATATGTAATACTACACACACACACACACCATGCATCATATGTAATACTACACACACACCGTGCATCATATGTAATACTACACACACCCCATGCATCATATGTAATACTACACACACGTATATAAAGGCACAGCTGCAGCTGGGTGACTGACGGCTATTACAGCTTTTGTTTGATGCTACAGACATCCACTTGTTCTGTGACTTGTACACGGAGCGGCTTCATCTCCCTCCTAACCACCACAACAGCTTCCAGCCTGTAAATCCCGGCTATACCATGTGCATAGCAACCCCTGAAGGGGCTGACGGATGACTGACAGCTGCGGAGACCAGTGTGTATTATCATTAATGAATCTGCTGATAGATACAGCCAGAACCCTTCCTGCACTACTCGCTGTCCTAGATGGCAGAAGCCGCAGCCTGGAGGGGATCAGGGACAACACAACATCTACTATCCCTATTATAGAACTACTATACGGACCACCTAGATCCCCATAGAAACCCGCCACAGCAGAGTCTATATCTAGGTGATACAATTCTGTATATATACTGTATATATTGTAAGAGCTTATGGTAACTATCTCCCTGCTGGAGGGAGTATATATATATATACACTTCTCCATGCTCATAGCCAACCTAGGGAGATGCATTGTGTATTGGGTGTGTGGGCCGCACATCTCCTGAGGTGACACTATGGGGCAGTATGGGGCAGTCCTCCCCCCCAGCTATGGCGCACATGTCCTGGTGAGACGGGGGTGGAGCAGATTACAGGTATAATACTCCACTAATCCCCTAACATGACCTGATCTGTGTGTGGAGTGAGGGAGCAGGAGAGCCGGAGACCAGGTCAGACCCCACGTCCCCAACACAGCCGCTATACGTATAGATAGAAGGACAACCGCACCAAATGGGACGTCTCCAGTCAGCACCATGTTCTGTCCACGGCGGCAGCAGCAATGTGTACTGAGCCCCGTCCGGCAGCAGCAATGTGTACTGAGCCCCGTCCGGCAGCAATGTGTACTGAGCCCCGTCCGGCAGCAGCAATGTATACTGAGCCCCGTCCAGCAGTAGCAATGTATACTGAGCCCCGTCCAGCAGCAGCAATGTATACTGAGCCCCGTCCGGCAGCAGCAATGTGTACTGAGCCCCGTCCGGCAGCAGCAATGTGTACTGAGCCCCGTCCGGCAGCAGCAATGTGTACTGAGCCCCGTCCGGCAGCAGCAGCAGCAATGTGTACTGAGCCCCGTCCGGCGCCAGCAGCAGCAGCAATGTGTACTGAGCCCCGTCCGGCGCCAGAAGCAGCAGCAATGTATACTGAGCCCCGTCCAGCAGCAGCAATGTATACTGAGCCCCGTCCAGCAGCAGCAATGTATACTGAGCCCCGTCCAGCAGCAGCAATGTGTACTGAGCCCCGTCCAGCAGCAGCAATGTGTACTGAGCCCCGTCCGGCAGCAGCAGCAGCAATGTGTACTGAGCCCCATCCGGCAGCAGCAATGTATACTGAGCCCCGTCCAGCAGCAGCAATGTATACTGAGCCCCGTCCGGCGGCAGCAGCAGCAATGTGTACTGAGCCCCATCCGGCAGCAGCAGCAATGTGTACTGAGCCCCGTCCGGCGCCAGCAGCAGCAGCAATGTGTACTGAGCCCCGTCCGGCGCCAGCAGCAGCAGCAATGTATACTGAGCCCCGTCCGGCGCCAGCAGCAGCAGCAATGTATACTGAGCCCCGTCCAGCAGCAGCAATGTATACGGAGCCCCGTCCAGCAGCAGCAGCAATGCATACGGAGCCCCGTCCAGCAGCAGCAGCAATGTATACGGAGCCCCGTCCAGCAGCAGCAGCAATGTATACTGAGCCCCGTCCAGCAGCAGCAGCAATGTATACTGAGCCCCGTCCAGCAGCAGCAGCAATGTATACTGAGCCCCGTCCAGCAGCAGCAATGTATACTGAGCCCCGTCCAGCAGCAGCAATGTATACTGAGCCCCGTCCGGCAGCAGCAATGTATACTGAGCCCCGTCCGGCAGCAGCAATGTATACTGAGCCCCGTCCAGCAGCAGCAATGTATACTGAGCCCCGTCCAGCAGCAGCAATGTATACTGAGCCCCGTCCAGCAGCAGCAGCAATGTGTACTGAGCCCCGTCCAGCAGCAGCAATGTATACTGAGCCCCGTCCAGCAGCAGCAGCAATGTGTACTGAGCCCCGTCCAGCAGCAGCAATGTATACTGAGCCCCGTCCAGCAGCAGCAATGTATACTGAGCCCCGTCCAGCAGCAGCAGCAATGTGTACTGAGCCCCATCCGGCAGCAGCAATGTATACTGAGCCCCGTCCAGCAGCAGCAGCAGCAATGTATACTGAGCCCCGTCCAGCAGCAGCAATGTATACTGAGTCCCGTCCAGCAGCAGCAGCAATGTATATTGCGCCCCGTCCAGCAGCAGCAATGTATACTGAGCCCCGTCCAGCAGCAGCAGCAATGTGTATTAAGCCCTGTCCAGCAGCAGCAATGTGTATTAAGCCCTGTCCAGCAGCAGCAATGTATACTGAGCCCCGTCCAGCAGCAGCAGCAATGTATACTGAGCCCCGTCCGGCGGCAGCAGCAATGTGTACTGAGCCCCGTCCGGCAGCAGCAGCAATGTGTACTGAGCCCCGTCCGGCGGCAGCAGCAATGTGTACTGAGCCCCGTCCGGCAGCAGCAATGTGTACTGAGCCCCGTCCGGCAGCAGCAATGTATACTGAGCCCCGTCCAGCAGCAGCAGCAATGTATACTGAGCCCCGTCCGGCGGCAGCAGCAATGTGTACTGAGCCCCGTCCGGCAGCAGCAGCAATGTGTACTGAGCCCCGTCCAGCAGCAGCAGCAATGTATACTGAGCCCCGTCCAGCAGCAGCAATGTGTACTGAGCCCCGTCCGGCAGCAGCAGCAATGTGTACTGAGCCCCGTCCGGCAGAAGCCGCACAATGTATACGGAGCCCCGTCCAGCAGAAGCCGCACACTGTATACGAAGCCCCGTCCAGCAGAAGCCGCACAATGTATACGAAGCCCCGTCCAGCAGAAGCCGCACAATGTATACGGAGCCCCGTCCAGCAGAAGCCGCACACTGTATACGAAGCCCCGTCCAGCAGAAGCCGCACAATGTATACAGAGCCCCGTCCAGCAGCAGCGCCACACAGAATACACGCACTGCAGCGCCGCTCTGCACATCTTTCCGCAGCTGGAAGGTTAAAGGCGACGCTGCAGCTTAATATTCCAATTAGGTCGGCAATTTCCACCCCCCACCGGCCGCCACCAAGGGGTTAATCCGCGCTTACCTGGCGCCGTCACATCAGCCGCACCTGCCGCCTCAGCGTGTCCTCAGCCATCTAAGCCGAGGCTCCGCCCACCCCCGAGTAAGAGGCTGGCAAGTGGGCGTGGCCTATAACCAACCTCCACCAGGGATCGTCTCCCGGCCACCTGTGTGATCAGTGTCAGCACCCAGAGCATCGGGGTCACGTGATGCGGATTGCTGCTATAGTGGAGGTTCCTGCACTGTGGCAGCAAGGTCATCATGTAATGCATGCTCTAATGCAGGATAGTTTAATAAGAATTGTAATGCATGCTCTAATGCAGGATAGTTTCATAAGAATTGTAATGCATGCTGTAATGCAGGATAGTTTCATAAGAATTGTAATACATGCTCTAATGCAGGATAGTTTAATAAGAATTGTAATGCATGCTGTAATGCAGGATCATCACTAAGAATTCCCTTTCTAATGCCGCATTGTTATTGCTTTATAAGCGGGTGTGAATATCCAACCTCCATATCATCCCCATCCAGGCAGGAATTGTTAGATGCGACTAGTGGGAAAGTTGTAAAGATATCACAGGCAGTAAGGCAGAAATGTGTGATTGCAGGGAGCAGCACCTATTGCAGGGAGCAGCACCTATTGCAGGGAGCAGCACCTATTGCAGGGAGCAGCACCTATTGGAGGGACCAGCACCTATTGCAGGGACCAGCACCTATTGCAGGGATCAGCACCTATTGGAGGGAGCAGCACCTATTGGAGGGAGCAGCACCTATTGGAGGGAGCAGCACCTATTGGAGGGAGCAGCACCTATTGCAGGGACCAGCACCTATTAGAGGGACCAGCACCTATTGGAGGGACCAGCACCTATTGCAGGGACCAGCACCTATTGGAGGGAGCAGCACCTATTGGAGGGACCAGCACCTATTGCAGGGAGCAGCACCTATTGCAGGGAGCAGCACCTATTGCAGGGAGCAGCACCTATTGCAGGGAGCAGCACCTATTGCAGGGACCAGCACCTATTGCAGGGACCAGCACCTATTGCAGGGAGCAGCACCTATTGGAGGGACCAGCACCTATTGGAGGGACCAGCACCTATTGGAGGGAGCAGCACCTATTGCAGGGAGCAGCACCTATTGCAGGGAGCAGCACCTATTGCAGGGACCAGCACCTATTGCAGGGACCAGCACCTATTGCAGGGACCAGCACCTATTGCAGGGAGCAGCACCTATTGCAGATCTGAGAACAATCACAAAGAACATAATGGAGGCAGAGAATGTTCAGGAAGTTTCCTCTCTCTTCTAGTGTCTGGCACATGATAATTCTGTTCCCGATCCTCTCACCTGTGTCAGGGATGGAGCTGTACATGAAGCCGTCCTCACATAATAACCCACCCAGCACAATTGCAGACAGTATATATATATATAGATATATATATATATACACACAAAGCAAAAATATCTCCTGTCTGTGTATGTAATTATAGAGATCAGCAGCAGATGTGATAGAAAGCAAGTTTGCAATTTACATGCATTTTTTTACTTATCATTAAAAACACGGCACTTCCTGTTTCCTGACTCTTTTTTTTTTTTTTAACGACACTAAACAAAGTAAGTCCCGTGTTTCCCAGGTCATCTGCGCTCACAGAGAAGGCAGTCATGTGACTGATGGACACGTTGTTTTTAGTCTGTGTTTAGTATGTTTTTTTCAATCAGCCTTAAAATTTGGCCTTCAGGAGACTGGACCTGGATACAGTAAGTATAGCTGGTATATAGCTGCCTTCAGGAGACTGGACCTGGATACAGTAAGTATAGCTGTTATATAGCTGCCTTCAGGAGACTGGACCTGGATACAGTAAGTGTAGCTGTTATATAGCAGCCTTCAGGAGACTGGACCTGGATACAGTAAGTATAGCTGTTATATAGCTGCCATCAGGAGACTGGACCTGGATACAGTAAGTACAGCTGTTATATAGCTGCCTTCAGGAGACTGGACCTGGATACAGTAAGTATAGCTGTTATATAGCAGGAGACTGGACCTGGATACAGTAAGTATAGCTGTTATATAGCTGCCTTCAGGAGACTGGACCTGGATACAGTAAGTATAGCTGTTATATAGCAGCCTTCAGGAGACTGGGCCTGGATACAGTAAGTATAGCTGTTATATAGCAGCCTTCAGGAGACTGGACCTGGATACAGTAAGTATAGCTGTTATATAGCAGCCTTCAGGAGACTGGACCTGGATACAGTAAGTATAGCTGTTATATAGCTGCCTTCAGGAGACTGGACCTGGATATAGTAAGTATAGCTGTTATATAGCAGTAGACGGGACCTGGATACAGTAAGTATAGCTGTTATATAGCTGCCTTCAGGAGACTGGACCTGGATACAGTAAGTATAGCTGTTATATAGCAGCCTTCAGGAGACTGGACCTGGATACAGTAAGTATAGCTGTTATATAGCTGCCTTCAGGAGACTGGACCTGGATACAGTAAGTATAGCTGTTATATAGCTGCCTTCAGGAGACTGGACCTGGATACAGTAAGTATAGCTGTTATATAGCTGCCTCCAGGAGACTGGACCTGGATACAGTAAGTATAGCTGTTATATAGCTGCCTTCAGGAGACTGGACCTGGATACAGTAAGTATAGCTGTTATATAGCTGCCTTCAGGAGACTGGACCTGGATACAGTAAGTATAGCTGTTATGTAGCAGTAGACTAGACCTGAGAGATTTTGGTTATGTTCCATTTTTCGTGATTTGGGTAAATAAAAAACGTGAAGGATTGTTCCATCTGCTGATGTATACGGCTTTATCTGGCACAGACAGTACATCATACGGACAATGGGCCCTCGCTGGGGGTCTTCACAATGACATTTTAATGTCAGTCCTCTGAGCACAGTTCCGTGTAAGTACAAGAGACATGTTCTGCATTAAAGGGATTAATGGAGTGAAGCAGCGTCCAGACTGTAACAGTCATTAATTGGCCGTGTGTAGGACACACATCAGGGCTCGGAGTAGATATATATATATATATATATATATATATATATATATATATAGCCACTAGGTGAAGCCAAGGACTCAAAATGCCGTCGCATGCTTTTCCTATGATCTATAATTTTAATCAAGCACTTTGCAAGAATGAGGTGGTGTAATGTTGCTGGGATGGACGCATGGTGCGCTGAGGCCGTCACCAGGATGACACGTTGGATTATTCCAAGGCGGAGTCAGCAGAGAAGTTATCAGGCTTTTATGCTCTTTCAGTCTAGGTTGTTTCTTAGATACTGTAAGCAGCTGTAGACCGCATGCTTATAGGGTGAGGCCGGGATGGAGATGTGACCGCATGCTTATAGGGTGAGGCCGGGATGGAGATGTGACCGCATGCTTATAGGGTGAGGCCGGGATGGAGATGTGACCGCATGCTTATAGGGTGAGGCCGGGATGGAGATGTGACCGCATGCTTATAGGGTGAGGCCGGGATGGAGATGTGACCGCATGCTTATAGGGTGAGTCGGGGATGGAGATGCAACCGCATGCTTATAGGGTGAGACCAGGATGGAGATGCAACAGCATGCTTATAGGGTGAGGCCAGGATGGAGATGCAACCGCATGCTTATAGGGTGAGACCTGGATGGAGATGCAACAGCATGCTTATAGGGTGAGGCCAGGATGGAGATGCAACCGCATGCTTATAGGGTGAGACCTGGATGGAGATGCAACCGCATGCTTATAGGGTGAGGCCGGGATGGAGATGCAACCGCATGCTTATAGGGTGAGACCTGGATGGAGATGCAACCGCATGCTTATAGGGTGAGACCAGGATGGAGATGCAACAGCATGCTTATAGGGTGAGGCCAGGATGGAGATGCAACCGCATGCTTATAGGGTGAGACCAGGATGGAGATGCAACCGCATGCTTATAGGGTGAGGCCGGGATGGAGATGCGACTGCATGATTACAGGGTGAGGCCGGGATGGAGATGCAACTGCATGATTACAGGGTGAGGCCGGGATGGAGATGCAACTGCATGATTACAGGGTGAGGCCGGGATGGAGATGCAACCGTGAGATGCAATTGTGATTTTTTAAGACCGACATTTCTTGCTCTGGTCCGCTGGCAATGCAACGGCTCCCAGGATTAATGTACAGATGCAATGTCTCTACATAAATCTCCTGTCTGCACCGTGCTGATGATGACAAGCTTAAGGGGCGGGGGTATATTTAGGAGACAGCACTGTGTACATACAGGCTACAGCAGTAGGACCAAAAGGGGCAGCAGCTCAGAACTTAAGAGTGGTCGGAGATGAGAGGGAAGCCTTTATTTACTTTTAAAAGTGGTCAGAGATGAGAGGGAAGCCTTTATTTACCTTTAAGAGTGGTCAGAGATGAGAGGGAAGCCTTTATTTACCTTTAAGAGTGGTCAGAGATGAGAGGGAAGCCTTTATTTACCTTTAAGAGAGGTCAGAGATGAGAGGGAAGCCTTTATTTACCTTTAAGAGTGGTCAGAGATGAGAGGGAAGCCTTTATTTACCTTTAAGAGAGGTCAGAGATGAGAGGGAAGCCTTTATCTACCTGTATGGGACATAACAGAGCTTCTGGAGGAGGCAGAAAGGCACACTGGTTACACAGCTCTGTCTCTCGCCCGCTCTCCTGCACACAGCACTAGTAAATTCCACCCCACTTCCTGTGTTGAATCTTGGTGTCTCTGTTATTGGACCTGCACATAGCCTTATGGTGCGTTTACACAGGCAGATTTATCTGACAGATTTTGGAAGCCAAAGCCAGGAATGGATTTGAAAAGAGGACAGATCCCAGTCTTTTCCTTTATGACCTGATCCCTGTTTATAGTCTGTTCCTGGCTTTGGCTTCAAAGATCTGTCAGATAAATCTGTCTGTGTAAACGCACCATAACAGCAGGCAGTTAACAGGCAATTCCAGGGAAATTACCAACACCTGGTGACCAAAACTTTAGGGCAAGGAGTAAACCTGGTAAATAAAAATGACAATTATGTTAGGAATCCTATAAGCGATCATTTAATAATCAGAAGAGCTGGAGTGCGGCCGCTCGCTCAGACACCGAGCTTCGGATTATACCCCATCTGTGCGCAGAGTACACTGCCGCCATTCTGCCCCCGGCTGTACATTATATTATATTCGGCTGACCCTGTTATAGTCGGCACACAATAAAGCTGACAAGTGAGCAGGCAGGAAAACAGGACACCCCCCCCCCCAGCTTATTACGGACGCTCTAGTGACCGGCGCTGTAGATCTCCCCGTCAGTCGCCTCCTGCAGCATCTCAGCCGCTATTCCCAATCGTTCTTTTTTTATTCCTTTTTTCTCGTTCTTTTTTCTTTCCCGTTTTAGTGTCAGACCTTCTTCTCTCCTTCCCGGCTCTTCTCCCCTAAGTCCTCGTTCCCCTGACATGAGGAGAAGGAGGAGGAGGAGGATTTTGAAGTTTTTTGATTCCCTTTCAGATGAGATCAGGGACAAACTTTTACATCAAATCTACCTGGAATATCAATTTACAACCTCATATTATAAAACTGAACTGAGAAACAGCTTAACAGCTTACGTTACAGGATCCCATGATTCCTTGTAAAGATAAACAGCCTATTCTAATTGTACTCCAGCTTGTTCCTGGCTCAGTTTTGTGTAGTCCTTGGAACTTATCCCATTTAAAGGTGTAGTTCAGCAAAAAAAAAAAACAACAACTTATCAGCTGCTGTATGTCCTGCAGAAAGTGATGTGTTCTTTCCAGTCTGACACAGTGCTCTCTGCTGCCACCTCTGTCCACCTCAGTCCAGGGCAGTAGCAAATCCCCATATAAAAACTTTTCTGCTCTCCAGACAGGAGAGAATACACCACTTCCTGCAGGACATACATCAGCTGATAAGTACTGGAAGACTAGAGATTTTTTTTTATAGAAATAAATTACAAATCTCAGGCACTTTCTGGCACCAGTTGATTTAAAAGAATTTTTTTTTCTTTTTGTTGCTGAACTACACCTTTAAATGGGAGAAGTTCCCAAGGACTACACAAAACTTAGCCAGGAACAAGCTGGAGTACAAGTAGAATGGGCTGTTTATCTTTACAGGGAATCCTTTGGTCCTGTAATGTGCACTGGCAGTTCTGAACTCTTATATAGACAGGGCTGTGTCCCGTTACACAGGACGATTATCGTTCAAAAACTGAAACGATCAATCGTTAAGGATCGTCCTAATGGTGCGTTTACACAGACAGATTTATCTGACAGATCTTTAAAGCCAAAGCCAGGAACAGACTATAAACAGGGAATGGGTCATATAGGAAAAGACTGGGCTCTATCCTCTTTTCAAATCCATTCCTGGCTTTGGCTTCCAAAATCTGTCAGATAAATCTCTCCATGTAAACGCACCCTTAGGAGTAATAGGTGTGAACAAGTAAACGACAAACACAAAATCGTTAAACTTTGTTCTTCATGATCATTCAGCGTGTTGAAAAAAAATTGTTGGTCTTTCCATAATAATTCGCTAATTTGTTTGTGTAATAAGAAATCTTTTGATTGTTCGTGGAAAATCATTGTTGTCTCGCACGAACGATTAGGCGACCAGGTAACGGCTGCAAAAATGATCTGTCACTACAGCCGTGTAATAACGTGTAAATTGTTCGCTATAAGATTGTTGTTATCGCTAGCGATCGATCGTTAAAGGAAATTTTAAAACGGCAATCGCTTGGTGTAATAGGGGCTTTAGGGCAAATTATCGTGCAAATTATCGTTACATCGTTCAAATTTAAACAATAATCGTTTTGTGTAAATGCAGCAACGATCAACCGACCAACGAGAAATCATTCATTGTTCATAACCATCATACTGATGAGAGTGCGGGCACAAGCCATGGGCATCCTAAATCACAGCATGCTGCTGCGGCACAACACTGCGGCTTATTTAGGACCCCTGGCTTCCCTGTTAGCGGGGACACGCAGTACTGAATATAGAGCAGCGTGACCAGGTGGTGATGTGCATGGCGGATAACACAGACAGTCAGTCAGACACCGGACACTTTGAAATAACAATTCAGGAGGCACCGGAGGAGATTGTGTCCACCGATTCCCCAAGCATTGAGCTTCCCATGTCTAAGAGCATTGAGGAGGGAGGGGGGGGGGGGGGACAAAGTGACTGGTGAGACGACTGGACCCAACACTTCAGCGGGGGGGGGGGGGGGGGATCTGCAGCATCGGCAGGATTGGCTGGTGTGGCCAGAGGGAGAAGGTGGGCCATACCAAGTGGTCCTACAAGTGTTCCCGGAGGGGCAGGTCTTCTGCATGGCGTCATTATTTCAGAGAGCTCCTGGGGGGCCCATGGCCACCCAAAAAGGCATTCATGACATTTTCTATCCTGTACTATGAACACCTCACTAGTGCTGCCATAGTTAGGGCCCTATTCCACCGGACGATTATCGTTTGCATAATCGTTAACGATTAACGATCTCAAACGATGGCTATTGCGAAAGACCTGAAAACGTTCACTCATTTCCATGTAACGATAATCGTTACTTACGATAGTAATTGCGATTGTTTCTTCTTCGCTATTTATTCGCTATTGCGTTCGTATCTATTGCAAACGACCGAACGATGTCTTATTCAATGCGAACATTTTGCGAACAAGCAACGATAAAAATAGGTCCAGGTCTTATAAAGCGATCAACGATTTCTCGTTTGGTAGTTAATCGTTAACTGCATTTCAACCGAACGATTATCGTTTAGATTCGAATGATTTAACGATAATCTAAACGATAATCGTCCGGTGGAATAGGGCCCTTACAGTGAAGTTAGGGGGCCTAGGCTTGGTGAACAGCCCGGGGCCTATGGTAAAGTTAATCCGCCCCTGCTCTTACCTACAATTATACCCAGGTTCACAACTGTCTCTTATCCATAATTATAACGAGGGTCACAACTGGTTCTCGCCCACAATTATTAGGTGGGTAACAACAGGCTAGTACCCACCATTTTTATGGGGGTCATCACCAGGCTCTCTCCCCCAACTATAAGGAGGCTTGCCACCAGGCTCTGACACCAAATCTTTACAGCCTGTGCATTAGGCCCTCCTATATGTGTAATGAAGGGTGCATGGGATTCCCTCTTTCCTTTCAGTTTTTCGGAAGCCCTCGCACTTGCTGCTTCGGCTTGATGAGTCTGTGAGTTCGTCCTTTAAAATGTAAACTGGATTGTCTGACCATGTCGTATCCACAATGGCACTTACCGGTGGATTTAGTTAGAGTTCCTCCTTGTCTACAGCATCTATGGTTGTCAGAGATGACGGGACTAAGGTCAGAGATGGGCCGGCAGCTTTTAAGGGGTCTAGGAGGATTTTTGTCTTTTCCTTTTTGGTTTCTCTAGTGGCGTAATTCGGGGACATCCCTCCATGCTGCTCCTCCCGCTGGGCCAGTACCATTTCCGTGGTGTTTCCATCAGTTTCGGAGGTTTTCAGGTGACCAAACACCCCTGAAAAAACCCTCCAGTCTCCCCTTGACTTTATTAGGGGGAGCACTCGAGCATCGGAAGATACTCGAGCATTTTAATCCTCACTCATCTCTATGGTTTATATTGGACACATTTATTATGATGATTAGTTGGGGTTGAATCATTGTCCGGTGATAGAAATAAGAGGAACGTGGTGGATGGATGTGAAGCCGCACATCTATAATGCTGAGGCCCTCATACATAGACGATTGCCCTGTTATTAGTATTCCCGACAAAGGTTTGGGGATGGGTCACATGGTCTGATTACGGAACGGCAGAAGGGATTTCTATGGTCGATCAGTCTTAATGTTTGGAGCTTTTGGAGATGACTATGAACCTCAGGGCGCAGCGTGGATAATAAGTACGACTGACTGCGAACCTGCGCTACACTTATTAAGGGTAATGACTAAAATGAAAACGCAAATGTATTAACTGCTTTATAACCTCCGTGTACATGAATGGTAAACGGAATAATATAAGAAGACGAGACAATTACTACTAAGAGAGCGGTCTTTATTATATATCACATTAGGGCGCGTCCAGGTAACAGAGTAGAGACGGATTCTTCTGTGATAAACAGATACATGTCTTAAAGGGGAACGAATCTAACCTGCTGATATGTCCCTATTGCACATGGGGCGCGGAGGATGAGGGTATGTGTCTTACCTTCAGCCTCGGCACCAGAGTCGGCCTTAGGGTAAATGGCGCTGTGTCAGTCCAGTAGCCTTCATGTAAGTAAACACCTGTATATACTGTATATTGTGCACATACGCCTGTCTTTGAATGTATATATAAGTACAGTCTTAGTTATGACTTTCACTAAATTCTGTATCCATAGACTGTTCCCATAGACTGTTCTCCTTAGGGCTGCATCCAACTTCTTCAGCCACCGGTATTTAAATAATGAGCGTTTGGGTACAAATGCGCCTGAAAGTTCGGTAAGTTCGCTCATCACTAATAGGGAATCAACCCAGGACCGTTTCTAGCGGCGGGCGGGCCGGGCGACCGCACGGGGCGCCGACAGCTAGGGGGCGCTGGTGGCACCTTCCCAGACCTCACCTAGCTGCGCACGCCCCCGCCAGCCCTTCCGCCGGCCACATTATCTGCCTCCGCGCCCGACCGCAGCTCCTGCCTCGCGCCCGCTGGCCACATTATCAGCCTCCCCCGCCCGACCGCAGCTCCTGCTGCCCCACGCGCCGGACGCATGATCTGCGCAGATCGCCGGACTTCAGCTCCTCCCCGGCCCATCACCTGACAGCAGGCCGCCGCCCCCAAACACATCTTCTCTATCCTCCAGCAGGCGCCGTGATATGACGTTCGGGGGCAGCGGCCTGCTGTCAGGTGATGGGCCGGGGAGGAGCTGCAGTCCGGCGATCTGCGCAGATCATGCGGCCGGCGCGCGGAGAGGCAGGAGCTGCGGTTGGGCGGGGGAGGTAGATAATGTGGCCAGCGGGTGGGGAGGCAGGAGCTGCGGTCGGGGGAGGCAGATCATGCGGCCGCTGGGCGGGGAGGCAGGAGCGGCTCCTCGCAGGCCAGAAGAGAAGATCTGATGAGAGAGAGAGGGACCCGCTGTATGCAAGAAGGTGAGTATAATGTTTTGTTTTTTTTTGTGTTGTGTTGCGGCAATGAAGGGTATCACTAAGGAGCAGAACATGGGGGGAGGGGGGGGGAGATTATTATTATATAGCAAAACATGGGAGGGGGATTATTATTATATGGCAGAACATGAGAGGGAGGATTATTACTATATGGCAGATCATGGGAGGGGGGATTATTATTATATGGCAGAACATGGGAGGGGGGATTATTTATTATATGGCAGAACATGGGAGGGGGATTATTACTATGGGTCAGAACATGGGAGGGGGAATTAATACTATGGGCAGAACATGGGGGGGGGTTACTATGGGGCAGAACATTGTAGGGGGATTATTACTATGGGGCAGAACATGGGGGGGATTTTTACTATTGGGCAAAGCACAGGGGGGTTATTACTATGGGGACAGAGCACAGTGGGGATTATTACTATGGGGACAGAGCACAGGGGGATTATTACTATGAGAACAGCACAGGGGGGGGGATTATTACTATGGGGCAGACCACAGGGAAGATTATTTCTATAGAGACAGCACAGGGGATATTATTATTATAGGGACAGCACGGGAGGGGGGGTTATTACTATGGGGCAGAGCACAGACGTCATAAAAAGAGGAAGTTGTTGTAAAAGTGCGGAGCCTAAGATGTTTGTCTGGCAGGTTCAGAAGAGACGAATTGTAGCTGCAAGAAATCATCATGGAGGTCTGGGCAAGATGGAGAGGGAAAGGAAAATGACGCCTCAGATCAAAGAAGACGTCACTGACTTTTTTTTTTGTTTCAGTTGAAAATGGTTAAATAACACTGCTCAATGCCATAATACACACACTGCTTCTTCATAGCAACTCCCCCCCCCCCCAACATCACTTGAGAGGGGATGGGGGGGCGCTTTTAGTAAGATTCGCCCTGTAGTCAAAACTACCTAGAAACGGCCCTGAATCAACCAACCTAAAATCAGCCATAATAATCATAATAACAACAACGTAAAAAAGTCATTATTTCCTATGCAATCCGAAATAGAATAGATGGGGGAGATTTATCAAACATGGTGTAAAGTAGAACTGGCTGAGTCGCCCCTGGCAACCAATCAGATTCCACCTTTCATTTTCCAAAGAGTCTGTGAGGAATGAGAGGTGGAATCTGATTGGTTGCCGGGGGCGACTGAGCCAGTCTCACTTTACACCATGTTTAAGAACGATTTAAGAATATGTTAAAAGATCATTATGAACGATTTATCGATCGTTCGCCGCGATTACATGTACGATTATCGTTTGAATTCGATCGTTATCGCGAAAATTCGCCCGATAATCGTTCCGTGTAAACGTAGCATTAGGGTCCATTTACACGGAAAGATTATCTGACAGATTATCTGCCAAAGATTTGAAGCCAAAGCCAGGAATGGATTTGAAAAGAGGACCAATCTCAGGCTTTCCTTTATGACCTGATCTCTGTTTATAGTCTGTTCCTGGCTTTGGCTTTAAATCTTTGGCAGATAATCTTTCTGTGTAAATGGACCCCTAGATGCAAGAATTTCCACAAAGAGGCTGTGTTCACACGTGGCGTTTATTTTGAGGTAATGATATGTTTTGCCACAATTTTGCTGCAATTTTGATGGCATCGTGGCAAAAAAACTACGCTTTTTTTTTTAACTAGGATTGCGCAATTCAGAAATCGCATCCCAAAGCTGTGCAAATTGATTTATAGGTTAGTTCTTGTTCAATTGAAATTGTTGTGTAATGGTGCGTTCACACCTACAGGATCTGCTGCTGATTTTCTGCAGCAGATTTCATTTAAATAACTGAACACAGCATCAAATCTGCTGCAGATCCTGTAGGTGTGAACGCACCCTAACGGTGGAACGCAGGTAAATTTTAATAAATTAGAGAAACTGCGTTCACCACTAGCAACAGTAACCGGGAGTGAAAGGAGAATTCTGAGAGCAATACGAGAGCTTGGAAAGATGGGGCACTTTTCACTTTGACAGATTCTCTCCAGAAGACTCTTTGGGGGAATATTCTGGAAGATCCATAGGTGTCATTTGATGGCCATTTTCTCGGTTTATCGCACTATACGTGATGGTTTTCTGCTGTCATATCCTTTATTTGTATCATATGACGCAGTAATGAAAGCGCAAAGCCGCAATCTCTCAGCCGCAGAAGCGACTTTCAACAGACTGTAAAGCTCCAGTAAGGATCTGACTGAAGGACCCCACCCTGGAAAGTTCTCTAGGATCGGTTATTAGTTTATCGTTCGATTCATAATAAAAATGTGTCTTTTTTCCTTTATTTCACTTGCCTGCACAGGTAGAACGTTTCCGTCGATTCCATTGAATTCTCCCGCCGGGCTTTGTGCTCATCAAACATCTTCAAACTGTTCATCTGATCGGTAACTTGGGAAGAATAATTTATTTTATTTTTACTAATTGTTGCACTAGAAATATCAAAGTAGATTTCAAATACGTTTTTCAAATTACAAAAGTAACAGACGTAAAAATGTCCAATGACAGATAGTTTTCTCGATGCCCCTTGCTTTGGAAATTGGTAATAGAATAGTATCCTTAGATCGTTCTAGAGCAGGGGCGTCAAACTCAAATACACAGTGTGGGCCAAAATTAAAAAATTGGACAAAGTCGCGGGCCAACCATGATATTTAATGAAAAGTGCATGCGGCGTTCCTGGCACTGCCTATACTAAAGTAATTTTCCCCACATGGTAGTTACCCATTATATCCCTCAAGCAGTAGGTAATCCTATCATTGTGCCCCATGTAGTAGCCCTCCCTACCAATAGTGCCCCACATAGTAGCCAGCACAGCTAATATTGTCCCATATAGTAGCCAGCCCTCCCCAATAGTGTCTTATATAGAAGCCAGTCCCTAAAATAGTCTCTTATATAGTAGCCTTCGGCCTACGAGATTATAATATGGGCGGTCTGAGCCGCCATCCGGACCCCCCATTTTATAATCTACTGCAACGTCAGGGGGGCCAGATTTAACACTGGAAAAGTGTGATGGGCCAAAAATTATGGCAGTAAGCAGCGGAGGTGGCAAGCAGGCTAAACGTGATCTGGGGACCGAGGAACACCCCCAGTGCTCCAGAGGAGCTAATTTTATATTTTTATAGGATTGAATTTCCCAAAAATGGCGGGACTTACAAGAATCAGAAGATCAGCGCCAGAAAGAGAAGGTAAGCGGCTACTGGGAACGATCAGCAGGATTGTTCTGTCATTATCCATCTTCACTGTTTAGTTTCGGCCTTTACTGCATCCCCACGGCTCTCCCATCTGGTACTACATGTTGGCTTCAATGAACTGGATTGGTGTGATGCTCCCGGGTTATGATGAAGAATGGCCCATCCATGAGTGGAGACAAAGAAAAAAAGACAAAGGCTTTGGATCATATTAAAAGGAAACTCAACAGCTTTAACCCAGGCAGATGCGACATCACTCAGGTCTAAAGTATAGCGGGAAGGTGGAAGGCCGTGGATTGATTTGTCACACGCGCGCACTAGTCTTCCATTTATTCAGTCTTTCATGTTGGAGCCATTATCATAACCGTGCCCTCATATGTCTTCAAAATCAATATTCTTATTTTCTTGAAGACATTTTAGGAGCACTTCTGTCATGCCAGCTCCCGTTGAGTCATCCATTTGATTGAACCCCTCGGCTGATTTATTCCCATGAAACGTATCACCAGAGTCCGTGCTCCTTATGACTTATATCAGGGGTGCAGGCCGGAATTAGAAGCATTTAGCTGAAGATAACTGGGCAAGAAGCTAGTACATTGATGACCTCATTCTGAGCGATACTCCCAGGATAGTGCATGTCAATGCTATGGTTTGTAAGCAGTGACGGACTGGCCCACCAGAAGACTGGAGGATCCTCCGGTGGGCCCCCAGCTTTAGAACCTGAACTAACACTGACTGACATGTCTTTTTTTACCGGTTCTTCATTGTTGGATGATTTCCTCTGGTGGGCCCCAGATACCCCATTCTAACACTGTTTGTAATAGGTTTGACATGTTTCTCAAGAACTGAATCAATCTCCGCTATGGTCGCCACTAATATGAGGATGCTGCAGAAGTTGGTGGCAGCCGTAGGGAGTCCTGGAAAACATGGAAGCAGCCGATACATGCCCACCTCCATTAATACAGTTAATCTCAAAGGACTCGTTACATTACATATTTTTGCAAAAACTTGTCTCCTTCTCCTGATCTGCTGCTCTTTCCCTTCCATTGTTCACAGCTCGTTGTCTAAATCAGTGATTTTCAACCTTTTTTGAGCCGCGGCACACCACCAACCAAAATGGCACAAAATGACACTAAAACAGTACATATTATACATATAGTTAATAATATACATTCTAAATGTATTTATACTCAGTGTGAAACCTGGGCCTGTTTTCTTCTCCCCCCTGTGCTTCTCTCCTGTGCTTCTCTCTACCATACTTCTCCCCCCTACTTCTCTCCTGTGCTTCTCTCCACCATACTTCTCCCCCCTACTTCTCTCCTGTGCTTCTCTCCACCATACTTCTCCCCCCTGCTTCTCTCCACCATACTTCTCTCCCCCCTGCTTCTCTCCCCCATACTTCTCCCCCCTACTTCTCTCCACCATACTTCTCCCCTCTGCTTCTATCCTGTGCTTCTCTTCACCATACTTCTCTCCCCCCTGCTTCTCTCCACCATACTTCTCCCCCCTACTTCTCTCCTGTGCTTCTCTCCACCATACTTCTCCCCCCTACTTCTCTCCACCATACTTCTCCCCCTACTTCTCTCCTGTTCTTCTCTCCACCATACTTCTCCCCCCTACTTCTCTCCACCATACTTCTCCCCCTACTTCTCTCCTGTGCTTCTCCCCACCATACTTCTCCCCCCTACTTCTCTCCACCATACTTCTCCCCCTACTTCTCTCCTGTTCTTCTCTCCACCATACTTCTCCCCCCTACTTCTCTCCACCATACTTCTCCCCCTACTTCTCTCCTGTGCTTCTCCCCACCATACTTCTCTCCCCCAAACTTCTCTCCCCTGTTTCTCCCCCATCCCCATGTTTCTCTCCCCCATCCCCATGTTTCTCTCCCCCCTGCTTCTCTCCCCTGTTTCTCCCCCATCCCCATGTTTCTCTCCCCCATGCTTCTCTCCCTGTCTCTCCCCCCCTGTTTCTCCCCCCTGCTTCTCTCCCCTGTTTCTCCCCCATCCCCAGGTTTCTCTCCCCCTGTCAGGAACCGGTGATACCAGACACACAGAGACAGTGCACCCTAAGCTCAGCCCCGCCCACTAACTCTACCTACTTGCCCCCCTAGGCTAAACCCTAGGGCAGCAACTGGGCGGCGGTCCCTGTACTGGCTTTGTGGGACACAAAGACAAGACAGACAGACAAAACACAATAAAGAATGGTCGACAGTCCGGGTCACAACAATCGGGCAGCGCAGTACAAAATCACAATCCAAGAAGCAAGGTCAATAAACAGGCAATATGGTCAGGGGCAGCAGCTAGCAGGGATAGTCAGAAATACAAGGCAAAAATAGTCAGACTAAACAGAGAACTAAACAGAGGCAGAAGCAGGCAGAGACAAGCTCAATATCCAGCAGTGAGAGGCAGGCTGGCAGACACTATATAGGAGACAAGAGGTCCAGTGCAGGAGCTGATTGGACCAGACCCCTAATCTCCTCAGAACACCTGGGGCAAGAGACACCTGACCAGACAAGCAAACCAGCATCAGAGTTAACTCCAAAATGGCCAGGAGTATCTCAGGCGGGTGTGGCTGAACAAACACAGAAGGAAATAGGCCAGTGTTCAGACAAGGCCCAGGACACCGCACAAACATACAAAAACACTGAATATCAGCGCCATTTCAAGCGCGCAGCACGAGCCAAGGGGCGCACGGAGTTCCGCACAGGCACATTCATGACACCCCCATTGTTTTTTCCTGTTTCTCTCCCCCATCCCCAGGTTTCTCTCCCCCCCTTCCTCCTCACCTCCTCCCACATGGTCGCCGCTGCTCTCCTCCTCACCTACTGGCCCCCCGTAGGGCCCAGACATGCTGCACCACGCTCCCAGTCTCCACTGATTGGATAGGAGGAGCACGTCCAGGCGCTACAGGCGGCCAGTAGGTGAGGCGGACAGCAGCAGCGGGGCGATCTGCAGGGGCACCATAGTTTGGGGAACTTTCCCCGCGGCACACCCGACCATGTGTCACGGCACACTAGTTGAAAATCACTGGTCTAGATTACCGACCACCACTCTGCTCTAAAAACAATAGTCTGGCTGGTGTACATATAGCTATATATCTATATCATGGGTCTCCAAACTGCGGCCCTCCAGCGGTTGCAAAACCACAACTCCCATCATGCCTGCACAGCTAAAGCTTTGGATTTGGCTGTCCAGGCATGATGGTAAATGTAGTTTTGCAACAGCTGGAGGGCCGCAGTTTGGAGACCCGTGAATATACATCTACATTATGGCAATATACAGTATACACCAGCCATACTGTTTTTAGAGCAGAGTGGTGGTTGATAACCTTGACTATGAAATTAACAAAGGCAGGAAAAAAGCAGCATATCGTGAGAAGGAGGCAGATTTGCTAAATATATTTTCAAAAATATTTAACGTGAAAAGATCTTCAAGTTTATCTACGTTGGTTGAGATGAGAGTACCCCTTTAATGCTTACAGAAGAGTGGGGAAAACAGAGCACAAAAAGTCTGTTACAAATTCACTGGCCGTTCCCATACGTAAGAGACGTTCACCATCCACCTTTGTCTGAATATTGTTCTTTCTTCATGAAAAGTCTTCGGTAACTGAAGCAAAACGAAGAGGACAGCAGGAACAATTTCAGGTCATTTGCCATAGCGGTCGTTTGAGATCGTTTATCGTTAACTCCACCTGGTTGAAAGCTGTCTGCCTATACAGTAAATAGATAGACAACTGCAAACTGCCAGAGTGTGTTAGTGCTCATGAATATCCAGGACTACTGATCACATGCACATAATTAAAGGGACTACTTATTGTGAATGTTATTCAGGAGGAGATCTCTGGATCAGCTGCACGGAACAATGTAAGTGATCCATCATTCTGTTCAGCTTCTCTGTCACTAGTTTATGTCACCCTGAGATTGGACGCCATAAACTTACTGACAAAGTCTCTCTATAAATAAGTCCTTTACACCAGAGAGCAAAAGTTTTTTTTCTAGCTACAGTAATACATTCTAGCTCTGTATACGGTATATTCCATCTAATTGCATCCTGCCCATCTAGTCCTTAATTATTGATCTAATATACCTTTACATTGATTAATTGCCTATAGCATAGTCTATAGAAATGTGGATGATATCTATGGAAGTCTGGATGTAGATTGATCTGTTTTTTGTTGCTAGGTGCAGCTACCACTAGAAATGTCCTCATAGATTGAGCTGTGATTATAAGGTAATGGACGTGGAAAACTGATTATCCCTGGTTGAGCTGACAGAGGCGTTACAATTATATTAATGTCTTGAGACCGTCCTTTCGTCACGCACTACTATCTGCCTGGGTCCCCTATGTATCAAGTCTTTAATTTGCAGCCTGAACTCTGAACTTGCAGAATTAGCATAATCCAGCGGCACATTTGTATTTGCAGCAGTGGAGATCTCCGTTTGGTTGTGATGTCGGTTTCGCTCCGATCTCGGTACGCAGCGTTCGGTGTTGGTCCTACGTTATACACAGCGTTTGAAGTTTTATGTAAATACCGTGTTTGATGTTTTATGTAAATAACGAAAAGACAATCTTTGTGCTCAATTCATTCCCGGCTTAAATATTCAGAGGTTTGTTTTCTTTTTATATAAATTGTGGTTAAAGCGACAGACATAAGCTTAATGAAAGGTATTCGCTCTAAGGAAAAAATATTATATGTGTGAATAAATCTTGGTTTTAAATTTTCAACGGTCGTTGTTTCATACGCAAAGCCACGGCCGTTATTTTGAGTATCAAATAATGGCCATTGTTTAATGGGGAACTATCAGCAGGTTACACAAAGCTAACCTGCTGATATGTCCCTATTACACGGATATGTCTCTTACCTTGCTACTCGGCACTATTCCGGTGCAGTTAGTCGTGTGCTTCATGGTCCGACCCCATAGTGCTGATCCGGCCCGCTCCTTTCATTATCATTAGTAGGTGGCAGGCATGCCAAGGACAGATTGGCACTATGGGTGTGGGCAATGCACCTAAAGATCCTCACGCCAATGCCATTCTATAGATGCGCAAAGATTAAAGTGAATGTACCTGATGGTACATTTGCTTTAAGTTTGATGATGCCCCTTTTGGGTGGGGCTAATCATAAAAAGTTTATTGAATTTAATTAAAAAGACAGTGAAAAAATAACAATCTATGTGTGAACAGCGTACAATAGTCTCCTGAAGGCAGCTATATAACAGCTATACTTACTATATCCAGGTCCTGTCTCCTGCTATATAACAGCTATACTTACTGTATCCAGGTCCAGTCTCCTGAAGGCAGCTATATAACAGCTATACTTACTGTATCCAGGTCCAGTCCCCTGAGGGCAGCTTTATAACAGCTATACTTACTATATCCAGGTCTTGTCTCCTGCTATATAACAGCTATACTTACTGTATCCAGGTCCAGTCTCCTGAAGGCTGCTATATGACAGCTATACTTACTGTATCCAGGTCCATTCTCCTGAAGGCTGCAACAGCTATACTTACTGTATCCAGGTCCATTCTCCTGAAGGCAGCTATATAACAGCTATACTTACTGTATCCAGGTCCAGTCTCCTGAAGGCAGCTATATAAGAGCTCTACTTACTGTATCCAGGTCCAGTCTCCTGAAGGCAGCTATATAACAGCTATACTTACTGTATCCAGGCCCAGTCTCCTGAAGACATGTTATATAACAGCTATACTTACTGTATCCAGGTCCAGTCTCCTGAAGGCAGCCATATAACAGCTATACTTACTGTAACCAGGTCCAGTCTCCTGAAGGCAGCTATACTTACTGTATCCAGGTCCAGTCTCCTGAAGGCTGCTATATAACAGCTATACTTACTGTATTCAGGTCCTGTCTCCTGAAGGCAGCTATATAACAGCTATACTTACTGTATCCAGGTCCAGTCTCCTGAAGGCTGCTATATAACAGCTATACTTACTGTATCCAGGTCCAGTCTCCTGAAGGCAGCTATATAACAGCTATACTTACTGTATCCAGGTCCAGTCTCCTGAAGGCAGCTATATAACAGCTATACTTACTGTATCGAGGTCCAGTCTCCAGACTGCTATATAACAGCTATACTTACTGTATCGAGGTCCAGTCTCCTGAAGGCAGCTATATAACAGCTATACTTACTGTATCCAGGTCCAGTCTCCTGACGGCAGCTATATAACAGCTATACTTACTGTATCCAGGTCCAGTCTCCTGATGGCAGCTATATAACAGCTATACTTACTTATCCAGGTCCAGTCTCCTGAGGGCTCCTATATAACAGCTATACTTACTGTATCCAGGTCCAGTCTCCTGAAGGCTGCTATATAACAGCTATACTTACTGTATCCAGGTCCAGTCTCCTGAAGGCAGCTATATAACAGCTATACTTACTGTATCCAGGTCCAGTCTCCTGAAGGCTGCTATATAACAGCTATACTTACTGTATCCAGGTCCAGTCTCCTGAAGACTGCTATATAACAGCTATACTTACTGTATCCAGGTCCAGTCTCCTGACGGCAGCTATATAACAGCTATACTTACTGTATCCAGGTCCAGTCTCCTGAAGGCTGCTATATAACAGCTATACTTACTGTATCCAGGTCCAGTCTCCTGACGGCAGCTATATAACAGCTATACTTACTGTATCCAGGTCCTGTCTCCTGAAGGCAGCTATATAACAGCTTTCTTTATTTATTTTTTTAGTTTAGATGATTTGGGACATTCAAAGAACATGGGCGTAGAGGTGTATATAACCTTTAAAAGGGTAGTGTCACGAAGAAAACTAGGTCTATACTAATTATGTAAAATAAAATATATTTCCAATGTACAAGTATTTCTAAAAATGTATTTAGAAGATAAAGACTCACTAATCCCCTGTGTGCTGTCTTGCTTCATTATCTGTTGCCCTTGGCTACAGCCCACTGGGCATCCACTTTCTTGTATCGCTCATGCTCAGTTCAATTGTCACATGATCTGGCCAGTTTTTACTTCAAATAAAGCAAGGGGGATTGTGGGAAAGTGTCTGCACTGCTGCCTGGCAACCGCAGGGGAAACCAGGAAGTGAATAGATACATGGGGAAGAAAACTTGTCCAGTGATGAAAGTTACTTTACTAAAAACAGCACACTTGTTCTCCTCTACATGTATGTATGTATGTAGAACACATCTGATTTTTACCTTTTTTTGCTTCGTGACACTGCCCCTTTAAAGGAGAAGTCCCGAGAACTTTTTTATTAAAGTATTGTATTGCCCCCCAAAAGTTATACAAATCACCAATATACACTTATTACGGGAAATGCTTATAAAGTGATTTCTTTTCCCTGCACTTACTACTGTATCAAGGCTTCACTTCCTGGATAACAGGGTGATGTCACTTCCTGGATCACACGGTGCTGTCACTTCCTGGATAACATGGTGATGTCACTTCCGGGATAACACGATGATGTCACTTCCTGGATAACATGGTGATGTCACGACCCGACTCCCAGAGCTGTGCGGGCTGTTGCTGCTAGAGAGGATGATGGCAGAGGGATGCTCAGTGTCCCTCCAGTGTCCTGTGTCCCTCCATGTCACACTGCCATCATCCTCTCCAGCAGCCACAGCCCGCACAGCTCTGGGAGTCGGGTCGTGACATCACCATGTTATCCAGGAAGTGACATCACCATGTTATCCAGGAAGCGGCATCACCGTGTTATCCAGGAAGTGACATCACTGTTATCCAGGAAGTGACATCACTGTGTTATCCAGGAAGTGACATCACAGTGTTATCCAGGAAGTGACATCACCGTGTTATCCAGGAAGTGAAGCCTTGATGCAGTAGTGCAGGGAAAAAAATCCCTTTATAAGCATTTCCCGTAATATGTGTATATTGGTGATTTGTATAACTTAAAGTTAAACACCTTTTTATAATTGAATGCATTTACTACAATTCACATACAATGAAAAGATATTAACGTAGGACTTTTCGGAAGTTCTTTAGTGACAGTAGAATTTTCCATTTCCAGTTAGTTGACAATTCATTCAGTTCTGTCACGTTGGCGCTGCTAATGTAATCCCGCTGCGGTATAATTGTCGGATCTGTGTTGGCTGCTTAAAGCCGGGTTCCATGCCACTGTCTGTCATCTTTATTACAGTGTTGTGACAATTATCACCAATTATTTTTGCTTTATGTAGATTTAATCAAGTCCATCATATTTGTCTCAAAAATAATGACTCCATTATCCCAAACCTGATATTATAATATAACCAGGTAAGCAGAACGTAAACATATCATCCATGTACATGTATACAACCTAGATTCCAGTACAGGGGGCCCCCAACCCCATATCCAAAGGGAAATACCCCACTACCAATCTGCCTGAACATGGACCAGTGTAGCCTCAACGTTGAACCTGTCCCTAAGGTAACCTTTATACAAGGCACTAAATATAAGCACTTATATAAGGTACTAAACATTTGTGAGAAGAGCCGGGGTAAGAATAAACAATCGGGGCAAAAAGCTGGCACAATTTGTACAAAGAAACTGGCTTATTTAGGCGCCACAACTTCCATGGGTTGCACTCTCCATTAGTCGTGGTGCTGACTTCAATTAATCTCCTCACAGGCTGCAGTCTCCTCACAGAAATCTCCTCACAGGCTGTAGTCTCCTCACAGACATCTCCTCACAGGCTGTAGTCTCCTCAGAGACATCTCCTCACAGGCTGTAGTCTCCTCACAGACTTCTCCTCACAGGCTGTAGTCTCCTCACAGACATCTCCTCACAGGCTGCATTCTCCTCACAGACATCTCCTCACAGGCTGTAGTCTCCTCACAGGCTGTAGTCTCCTCACAGACATCTCCTCACAGGCTGTAGTCTCCTCACAGGCTGTAGTCTCCTCACAGACATCTCCTCACAGGCTGTAGTCTCCTCACAGAAATCTCCTCACAGGCTGCAGTCTCTTCATAGAAATCTCACAGGCTGCAGTCTCCTCAGAGAAATCTCCTTACAGGCTGCAGTCTCCTCACAGAGATCTCCTCACAGGCTGTAGTCTCCTCATAGAAATCTCCTCACAGGCTGCAGTCTCCTCACAGAAATCTCCTCACAGGCTGCAGTCTCCTCACAGAAATCTCCTTACAGGCTGTAGTCTCCTCAGAGGATGTTACTCCTGCTACAGCTGTGCTCCACTAACCAACAGACTAACTTTCTATGCCAACTGCCTCTTGAGGGGAGCTCATTAGAATAGCTCCGCCTTCTTTCTGGAGCTTTCTCCTAGCTGCTGTAGTACAGTAAGGCCCCGTTCCCACTGAGCAAAGCTAGCGGAATTCCGCGACGGAATTGTCCGCCGCGGAATGCCGTTAGCCTCCCGCTCATAATGGGACTCTATGGGAGGCGCGCGCTGCTGCTCTGTCCGCGCTGAAGAATGAACATGTTCATTCTTCAGCGCGGACAGGGCAGGAGCGCGCGCCTCCCATAGAGTCCCATTATGAGCGGGAGGCTAACGGCATTCCGCGGCGGACAATTCCGTCGCGGAATTCCGCTAGCTTTGCTCAGTGGGAACGGGGCCTAAGGAGACCGCTGGTGTTGCTATGGTAACTCCCTGCTGTGGTGTGTATCTATGGTGACCCATCTCCAGCATGGCTCCTCTCTATAATACAATAAAAAATAACCAATATATTAATAAACCTATGTCAGTATTACACAAGCTCTATTCTCTGCCCGACCTTAGGGAAGCCGAGCCCCTAGCAGCAGTTTTACCACCACATATGATCCGCCGCGTAGCCGCACGTCTCCTTTCTGGTTATAATCCGTGCCGCTTCTACTCCAGGCGGGGTTATATATCATGTAACTGAACACACATCATAAATTCTATAGACTTTAGTCACTGGATCTCAATCTAATAGAGAGCCCTTGGGTCAATATCAGGATGATATATATCGGAAGCAAGTGCCAGGTCAACAAGGAGCGGGTCCTCCCACGATCAATCAATCCCAGCACGTACATGGGGTTAGGTTTGGTGCCAGAAGGTTGTACGTAATAAAGTGTCCTACACTCCGTCCTACAATCTGATATAGGAAATGTACTCAACATTAATAGGAATGATGCCGGGACTATTAGTTCTATTGCCTGGATGGCCTCTAAGTTGTTACACAATATAAAGCAGTTTCTTATATAAATTTTTGCTCCCAAAGATGCGCTGTGTTCACGCTGAGAAAAATAGGCGGAATTCTGACTGCCTCAGTGTCTTAGCATCTCTATGGGAGAGCGTGCGCTCCTCCGCTGCCGTCCAAAGAAGTGACATGTCACTTAGGCAGAACTGCGCCTATTTTACTCAGTATGAACAAACCCTTATTGTTGAACAAAAAAAAATAAAAAAAATTAAATTTTTTATATACTGTACAGTAGTTGTCATCACAAACCAGCATAACCAGACAACCCTCAACCGGCACCCGCTTTCCTCTTAATGGAATGATGGCGAAAAATGGTGGTGGGAGTCTTACTTTTGGGGGGATGCCTTATTTTAAAGCGTCACTTCTTTTTGCAGAAATCAATAGTACAGGCGATTTTAAGAAATTTTGTAATTGGGTTTATTAGCCGAAAAAAGTTTGAAGCTCTCCCCCTGTCTTCATGGTTCTCTTATGGAGAGGGGAGGGGTGGGGGGAGATGAGGCACCAAAACAGGACAACAAAGAGTTAATTTACAGCTACATCACCAGGCTATCTCCTCTGAAGTCAGCACTGACCTCTCTGACCTCTGAATAACGGCTTTCACACAGGTCCCGCTGTGTAATCCTTTGGTCTCTGCTCTCTGCTGGTGACTAATCTCCCTCCTCCCTCCTCCCCTCTCCACAGGAATCGACTGATGTAAGAGAGTCGAGATTTCCTGATAATGAGCAGTGGATGAGAGAGGAAGGGGGGGGGGGGGGGGCTGGGGAATGTATTTTTGAATGCAGATAATGGCAGATTTGCCTAATAAACCCAATTACAAAGTTTTTTTTTTTAAATCGCCTGGACCATTGATTTCTGCAAAAAAAAAAAAAAAAAAAATTATACTACAACAGTGACACTTTAAGCTTTCCTGTAAATCTTATTTTTGGAGGATGTCTTATTTTTGGGGAAACCAGATGCTAGATGTGGCAGTACAGTGGATCACTGCTTAGCACTGCTGACTGGGGGTCACATTTGAATCCAAATACAGGTAATGGAAATTTTTGTTCCGAGTTTCCTCCCATATTTAAAACCTTACAGATAGTTTTTTGGCTTTCTAATGTGTGTTTTTTTTTTTTTAAGTAATTAGATTGTAAGCCCCTCCCCCTCGGCATAAGATATGATGACAGCTAGGGATGAGTGAATGAAGCAAAGCGCTTCCCAATTCTTGGTGATTGGCTTGTCGATCTGCTGACTTTGAACTACGTGCTGCTCCACTCCAGGTATGAGGAAAAGCTGAATCCAATACTGGGGAACTGGGAGAAGTTTCCCAGGACTGGATCCAGCTTTCCCAGGCACCCGGCACAGACAAGCACAGAGTTCAAAGGCGGCAGACTGACAAGCCAACCACCAAGAATTGGGAAGCACTTTGCTTCATCCCAGGGGCGTAGTTAGGATTTACGGGGCCCCATAGCAAAAGATTTTAAGGGGCCTCCTTCCCTAAGCACAACCCAAAGCACTGTGTGTATATAATATAATATATATATATATATATATATATATATATATATACTTCACAGCTGGTGCACTGATAACCCCTGACCTCTGCACCTTTTTCTTCCCTACTTGATTGCAGCTGGACAACAGAGGTCAGAAGCTATCAGTGCTGTGAAGCAGAGATCTCTGTCTTCTGCTTGTTAACCCTTTCTCTGTGTTGCAGCATGTAAGTAAAGATTGGGCCACTTACACACTGCAGTAAATGAGGGGTTAAGCAGAAGGACACACTCTCTTACCTTCTCCCCCGGGCCCCACTCCTGCACGGGCCCCGTAGCAACTGCCTACCCTGCCTCTATGGTAGCTACGCCACTGCTTCATCCCTAATGACAACCGGTGTACAGCATTGCAGACTATGTTGGTGCTATATAAGCAATGATAAATATTAAGAAGCTCATATGATATGATTTGATGATTTGGGGGAGATGGCAATGTGATTTCCGTCAGTGGGTGGCATTGCTCCAAACACTTGGCAGATGCCATGTTGTATATGATCAGCGTCTCATTCTCATGTATAGAGAAGTTTTGCGCAGGTCTCCATTGAGGAAATCCAATTCTCCATAACATAATACTCCGAAATTAAACTTCCTTTGTGCTCACGCGGCTGCGGATCAGGACAAGTGTATCAGAGCTGGAACATAATGGAGAAAGTTTACAATATATTTATTCTATGGGAAGAATGAAGATTTCTCTTTCATTCCGGCGAGTCATGAGAAGCGGTGACTGTAATCAGTGAATATTGTGCCGCATTCATTTACGCTCGGCAGCTGCTTCACGGAGGACGTGCCCATGGGAAGTCTTAGTATGAGGCACATGGCAAAGACAGCTTGTTAGGATGGAGCCGTTCACAGCACGGATAAAAATAGAACGCCGTTTATAAATGTGGCGAGCGCGCCCGCTTCTCCTCATCCTGTGCGGCAGGCAGAGAGTCGCCAAGCTACTACCTCTTTAATCTGTGACTGTAAGATGCAAAGTACGGTGGGAAGAATATTGCTGCAGACAGCATGTACATTATAACAGGATAACCTTGTAATATTATCATGTTACATCACATTGTGTTCATTTCCAGACTAAGCGTAGCTTCACACTCACTGTACGGCAGCAGATTTGATCTAAATAACTGAACACAGCATCAAATCCAGACCATAAAATCTGCTGCAGATCTTGTAGGTGTGAATGAACTCTTAGGGTCCTACTACACAAAACGATTAACGGCCATACTTGGCTGGTTACCGGACAACAATCATTTGGTGTAACAGCTCATGCACGATGTCGGCTGATCGTCGTCTTTCAGCATGTTCTACAATCACAATGTCGACATCGATGGTCTGCTGCTTGTAATAGGAGAGGGGGCAGCAGCAGACCACCGCTCTCCTCTATGGGCTCCGCAGACAATCTAAAGATCCTCCCGCAGCTCCCCCCTGCTCAATGTCTGTGCGTGTAATAGCATTGACAAGCAGCAGGGAATGAGGAGGAAGCGAGCACTGATCTGACAGGTTGGCGCTCGCTTCCTCTGGTAGATCGGCCATGTATTACAGCCCTAAGGTTTTCTTATTGGCACAGATGCTTTGTGTTTGTAAGATCGCAGCATAATGGGCCAAATGGGAAGCTCAGGGGTTATCCATAGAGCACACCCCAAGAGAGTATTTTAAAGGGGTCATCTGATTTCCCCTATCCATAAGGCCATAATACACAGCCCAATATTAAGGCGCAAGCAAACGCCTGTCAGCTCAGTGCTCACTTGCTCCTCGTTGCCAGCTGTCTGTGATATTACACACACCGACAGCGAGCGGGGAGGAGCGCAGGGCTGACGAACTATTTTTAGATAATCTGGGTGGCCCACAGAAGCAATGCTTTAAAGGGTCACTGTTTAAATTTTTTTTGCAGAAATCAATAGTCCAGGCGATTGTAAGAAACTTTGTAACTGAGTTTATTAGCCGAAAAATGCATTTTTATTACGAAAAAAAAGTTTGAAGCTCTCCGCCCTGTCTTCATGGTTATTTATGGAGAGGGGAGGGGTGGAGGGAGATGAGGCACCAAAACAGAACAACAAAGCGTTAATTTACAGCTACATCCCCAGGCTATCTCCTCTGAGGTCAGCACTGACCTCTCTGACCTCTGAATACCGGCTTTTACACAGGTCCCGCTGTGTAATCCTTTGTTCTCTGCTCTAGGCTGGTGACTAATCTCCCTCCTTCCCTCTTCATAGGTTACACAGGGCCCGACTGATGTAAAAGAGTTGAGATTTCCTGATAACGAGCAGTGAATGAGAGAGAGAGGGGGCGGGGGCCTGGGAAAAGGCTTATTGAATGCAGATAATGGCAGATTTGCCTAATAAACCCAATTACAAAGTTTCTGGACTATTGATTTCTGCAAAAAAAAAAAAAAAACGACAGTGACACTTTAAGGAGAAAATACTGATGAGGATTCACATCAAGAGTGCTGGCATACTGACTGTTCTGAATGACAAGTTATAAAGTTTATAGTGCACGTTGAGTAGCCACACTAACACACTGATGGTTCAGGTGGATCTCGTTTATTCAAAGATGGCAGCCAGTTTATATATTCTGGGGGTTGGGCATGTGTTCTTCTACTAAAGCTCGTGTCAGTACGTCATTGGCTGAGGTACGAAAAGAGTTACTTGCATAGCACTAGTGGTTACTTACATAAGCTTTAAGGAGTGTAAACATCTCTAGGTATTTAGAAGGTCAGAGCCATATTGTAATGGTTTCGCTGAATATACAAAATATGACTTTCTTAACGATAACTCCATCAATAGTGCATTTTTTTTCCCTGTTGGAAAGTTGGCAAAAATAACCTACCTTTGCTACCAGATGTAGTCTTCTAAAAGCCATAACATTTCTAATTGTTTTCGTGAAAAAGTTATTTTCTTAAAATTATTCTATTCTAATGCCTGGAACTCATGGCTCGACACAGCGCTCTCTGCTGACATCTCTGGCTGACGCAGGAACTGTCCAGAGCAGGAGAGGTTTTCTATGCAATACGGCACAGTCATGGAAATAATTATGTTTTTTCCATGACTGTCCCCTATTGAAAATAAAAGACAAGTTTTTAATCCACATCAATGCTGAAAAAATTTGTTTTTTGGATGCTGAACTTCTGCTTTGAAGGGATTTGTGCACCTGTGGATTTTTTGGTGAGTTGATGCAGCCGGCTTGTTGCAGGTTTGTTCTTCCTATTATAGTGCGCCTGAAGCTTTACCTGAAATAATTGTAACGGCACTAAAAGATACTAACATTTTGAGGATTGGTTTGACTATATCCATTCCTTACTCTAGGAAGGGAAGTAGATGGTAAAAGGAGAAGTCCGGCAAAAATATTAAAGTATTGTATTGCCCCCCCCCCCCCCCCAAAAAAAAAAAAGTTATACAAATCCCTAATATACACTTATTACGGGAAATGCTTATAAAGGGCTTTTTTTCCCTGCACTTACTACTGCGTCAAGGCTTCACTTCCTGGATAACACGGTGATGTCACTTCCTGGATAACATGGTGATGTCACTTCCTGGATAACACGGTGATGTCACTTCCTGGATAACACGGTGATGTCACTTCCTGGATAACACGGTGATGGCACTTCCTGGATAACACGGTGATGTCACAACTCCCAGAGCTGTGCGGGCTGTGGCTGCTGGAGAGGATGATGGCAGGGGACACAGGGCACTGGAGGGACACTGAGCATCCCTCTGCCATCATCCTCTCAAGCAGCCACAGCCCGCACAGCTCTGGGAGTCGTGACATCACGGTGTTATCCAGGAAGTGAAGCCTTGATGCATTAGTAAGTGCAGGGACAAAAGCATTTCCCATAATAAGTGCATATATATGGCCAAACTGTGCTCCATGACCCCCCCCCCCCCCCCCCCCCCCCCCCTGTGCCAATAATTGGTCTTCTCTCCGTTCAAATTAAAAAAAAAAAAAAAAAAAACACACACAGGAAGTCCCCCTCCTTTGCGCTCGTGTAGAAAACCTGTCCATTATGCAGGTTGTATATCAGCTGAGGGCAAATAATGTAGTCTTATTATATTATTAACTATTATATTTTCAGCTCTGCAGCTTACCAGGAGACAATGCTCTGTGTTATGCAACAATTCAGTATTCAGTATAATGTTATACAACTTTGTAATGTATGTTATGTCTGTGAATGGCCCCCTTCCCCGTGTCCCACCACCCCCGCTTGTGTACCCGGAAGTGTTGGTGCATTATACATTACCTGATCCGTGTCGCACATGTCCGCCATCTTGTGCCAAACGTCATCTTCGGACGGACGGCCGAATCGCTGCCGCCGTCCCCCCTCTGCCGCAACATAGCTGTGCTCAGCCACGATTTGCTGAGCACAGTTATGCTCAGCCATTCGTGGCTGAGCATCTGATGATGTTGCAGAAGGCGGCCGGCACTAGGGACGGTCAGAGCGGTTCGGCCGGCCATCCGAAGATGACTTTTGGCACAAGATGGCGGACATGCGCATGCGGTAATGTATAATGCACCAACACTTCCAGGTACACGTGCGGGGGTGGTGGGACACGGGGAAGGGGGGATTCACAGACATAACAAACTTTACAAAGTTGTATAACTTTTTAATGTGTGTTATTCTGTGAATAATTTCTTAGCGCCGCACTACCCCTTTAAAGGAAAATTTTGTGACACTGTCTCTTTAAGAAGAGAAAAAGGATATTCTGGAATCTCATTTCATGAAGTCACACACAAGCACAACTTATGATTTTCTGAAATACATTTTATTGTTACGGTCAATGTTGTGGAGATAGGAAAGTGGATGTAACAATAAACAAGCGCCATGCTCCCTTGGGCTGCGATGCACTGACCATTGGCACGGAATGTACACGTATCGGGGATGGATGATTAAACATGGGATTCTCACAAGATCAGGAACTCAAGTGGCACTAATGTAGACGCACTCATCTGGCCGTTCTCATCAGACGTTGTTCCACCATGTGGTCTGATGAGAGCGACGGTGGGCAGATACTTACGAGATGCTTGTAGTGCGGTTCACAGAGCTTGGTTACACGTACACAATATTCTCAATCTAAGGTTACGACGACTAGTTTCTCTAATTTACAATAGTGATTATGATTAACATTGGCAAGGAGCATCTACACAAGGCGGGATCCTACATATATGGCGGCACTGGCACAGCATCATGGAGATATCGGTCTATATATTGCTGAGTACTCACGTAGTTAGAGGAGGAGGCTGCGCACTAGACGTGGCCAGTACCTACTGAATGGGGCTCGCCACCTTTTCTTATCCCTATCTGTGCCTGACAAGTGCTTTCCCCTATTCTCCATTAGAGAGACCTTGCCAGCGGCGCTCTGACGTGTCGGAATGTACAACCCAGTACACTGTAAGAATAGGAGGGTAGACAGACATGTTACATGGGAAATAGGATTCATCTACGAGAGGGCGGCTCTTGCACGACGTCACTTTTAGTTCTTCAGGATGGAGTCGTACACCTGGTAGACGTAATTACACACCTCCGGAGCGCGGCACTTCAGGGAGAGCTGCAAGCGGGACAAGAAACACAGAGATGAGACGGGAAAAGCAGAAATTTAAAAGGAGTATTCCCAACACCCGAACCATCGCCCTGTTAGATCATCTCTGCTCACAATCTACCCCTCCTAACCGCTCATACCTTCAGATAGCTGCTTTTAAGATCTGTCCTGGGGTCCGCTCGGCAGGTGATGCAGTTATTGCCCAAAAAAAACCAACAACTTTTAAACTTGCAGCCCCGTGTCAAATTGGCGTGGCCTAGAGTGTCTGTGCTCTGGGCTTGCACCGCCCCTCCGTCCCTCCTCCCTTCATCATTAGGAAAGCTGCTGGGCAGGTTTTTTCCTATTCATAACCTGTCTGAACACTGCACAGGTGCCTTAATGATCCAACATGTGCAGTGTTCACACAGGTGATGAATAGGAAAAATCCTACCTGGGACATTCCTTATGGTGAAGAGGGTGGGGAGGAGGGACGGAGAGAGGGTGCAAGTCTAATGCACAGACACTCCAGACCACGCCAATTTGGCACAGGGCTGCAAGTTTAAAAGTTGTTTTTTTATGACAATAACTGCATCACCTGCTGAGTGGACCCCAGGACAGTAAAAGCAGCTATCCGAATGTACAAGTGGGGAGGGGGGGGGGGGGAAGAGATTGTGGGTACAGAGTCACTTTAAGTACTGTTGAGTTGGGGAATTTTGGGGATTACACAGAATATGGCATCTCTGTAGACCCAGCGGATGACAGACGAACCTTGAAACATGACTAGAGGTATCAACTTAACCAGAGACACCCACCTGTGGACAGCACTTTTCTGGTTGGTTGGCTGCTGATAGCCCCTTATAGCACTCTGGAGCACTGCCGCACCATTTGCCCACTCCTTCTAATGATAGTCAATGGAGGGGGCGAGCTGGATGATGCGGCTGTGCTCCTGACAGTGCTCCGGGGCAAAGATAACTCTGACAGTGCAGGACAGACGCCGAGGAGGAAGGTAACACATATACTTTCCTCCTCAGCATCCCAGGCGTTTAAAGGGGCTCTCGGCAGGTTGGAGTCATCTAACCTGCTGATAGTTCCCCTTTAAAAATCTCCAGTCTTCCAGTACTTATCAGCTGCTGAATGTCCTGCAGGAAGTGGTGTATTCTCTCCAGTGTGACACAGTGCTCTCTGCTGCCACCTCTGTCCATGTCAAAAACTGTCCAGAGCAGCAGCAAATCCCCATAGAAAACCTCTCCTGCTCTGGACAGTTGCAATGATGCAGAATACAGGATAAAGTAAAATATCAAACACCCAAACTAAAATGAATACGGCCGATTAAGGAGGTTTGTGTCCGATCACAATGACGTTTCTTACTGTGTAGTTGGGGTTTCCAGGCTGGATCCGCAGCTCAGCTAAGATCCAGATGCCATTGGTCAGCTTCAGAGACTGGTACAACATATCTTGCCCTTCCACGTTCCTCTTTGCGATCGTGTAAACGTTGTTATTCTGTAACTTGCTGGAAACGGTGTCTAAAGAGAAAGGCAAGTCATCGCGCTGTGCAATACGAAAACATCCGGTCAAAGTGCGTGTACTAGACGAGGGGCACCGCGAACCATGTCAGCCCAAATGGTAGCAATTGCCAATGATTTCCCTTTGTAGCACAATAAAGAAGTGTGCTAAGTAGTTACCAAAACCGTGCCGCGCAGCGACAGGAATAGAAAGAGAGGAGGAGATGAAACAGAGAAGCCATTCACAACATAAATGCACCCAATTACCACGAAGCAACATAAAAGGATCTATACAAAACAACCTCCCCGTATAGAAAGGAGGAAAGAACTGAATGGAAAACCGATTCCAAACTTGTAAGATATGGAACCTGAGCCGGAGCGCAGTCTATCACAGCGGGTCATAGAGGGGGAGGGGGGTTGGAGGCCGGCGTTTCTTCTACATCTAGATGCCATAGCAAATGATGCAAATTTTAAGGCTCAGTTCACACCAGTGTTTTACCCTCAGCCACAATCCTGGTGGATCCCTCAAACTCCCCAATAATTTCAATGTTTTTTTTCTCTCTCTTCCTAATCAGAACAGTTATGGCTAAATAATAAAACACTGGGTAACAGGAGCTGGAGGATTGGTGGCCGGTAACCTCATGTATAGTGATCAGTGCCAGGCAGCGGCTGCCAAGCCTAATAACATCAGGGGGCATCAAAAGAGGCCGAGATGCTGAAGATGAGAACATAGTTTTGTCTCTTTATAAATCACTGGTCACCACACATGGTATATACTGTATACAGCTTCGGGCACTGGTATATAAGAACATAGTGTCCTCTATACAGATCACTGGTCAGACCACACGTGGTATTTACTATATACAGCACCGGGCACCGGTATATAAGAAGGACACAGCTGAACTGGAGCGGGTGCAGAGGAGGGTGACCAGGGTAATAAGGGAACGGGGGGGTTACAGGACCAGGACAGGTTATCACGCTTGGGGTTACTTAGTTTAGAAAAAAAGACGTCTCAGGGGCGATCTGATCCCAATGTACAAACATATGACTGGACAGTACAGAGATCTTTGTAGGGGTCTCCTTACTCCTAGGTCTGTAACCATGATGGTGAAACCTTCTAGAGGAAAGAAGGTTTGACCATCAGCACAGACGCAGATTCTTTACTGTAAGAGCAATGAGACTATGAAACGCTCTATATTATTTACTGTAAGAGCAGTGAGACTATGGAACTCTATATTCTTTACTGTAAGAGCAGTGAGACTATGGAGCTCTCTATATTCTTAACTGTAAGAGCAGTGAGACTATGGAGCTCTCTATATTCTTAACTGTAAGAGCAGTGAGACTATGGAGCTCTCTATATTCTTAACTTTAAAAGCAGTGAGACTATCAAGCTCTCTTTATTCTTTACTGTAAGAGCAGTGAGACTATGGAACAATCTATATTCTTTACTGTAAGAGCAGTGAGACTATGGAACGCTCTATATACTTTACTGTAAGAGCAGTGAGACTATGGAACTCTATATTCTTTACTGTAAGAGCAATGAGACTATGGAGCTCTCTATATTCTTTACTGTAAGAGCAGTGACACTATGGAACTCTCTATATTCTTTACTGTAAGAGCAGTGAGACTGGAACTCTCTGCCACACAATGGTGTCATGGCTGATTCTTTAAATAAGGTCAAGGGAGGCCTGGATGATTTTTTTTTTTTAAATTATGGAGACTAGATTACATGTGATAGGACATTGATCGGGGGATTATTCTGATGCCATATTGGAGTCAGGAAGGAATTTTCTCCTGTCATGGGGCACTTGTCATCTGCCTCATAGGGGTTTCGCCTTCCTCTGGATCAGCACAGTAGGACTTCTATAGGTTGAACTTGCTGGACTCTTGTATTTCTCAACCGTATTATTAACTATGTTAGTATGTTGAGATTTGTTAATAGAAGTAAATTACAAATCTCTAGCAATAGTTGATTAGAAAGATTTTTTTTGCTTACATATCCCTTTAAGGGCTCTTTATTAGCCTATTTCTGCTGTTTATACTATATAATTCATTGTGTGTTTATTTCTTACTTGTGAACCTTGTTCATACTATGGTCCTTCTCAATGAATATCAAAATAGAGAATTTTAAAAAAAATCGGGCTCCATTTTCATCAAATTCGTCAGTGTTCCATCGGGCATAAAATCTTTTCATGTACAAACTTTTTGCGCACCCCAAAAAAACAGAACACGAACGAAAAGTGCACTTCCATTTTTTCTTACATTATAGTCAATGACGCTTTCTGACAATCGCTGAAATTTTTTTTATTTGTGTGGCTTTTATTTGTGTATATATTTTATGTTTTTTTGTTTTTAAAACCGATTTTAACAGAGGAAGACGTTATCTCATCCGCAGATCCTTTTTAATCTTAATTTAAAAAAGAGGAGAAATAAGCTGCGTCTGGGGATCAGGGTTTCGTATAATGGAAGCTTCCGGCTAAATACTAAAGCCTTCTGGCGCGCTATTTGTAATGTTTTCTGAATGATGACCCACTTAAAAACACACAAATAGATAAGGACAGGACAGGAGATTGCGTGCTACGCGAAGCAACCTAAATAATCGAGCCTTAGGATGCCACATGCGTGGCGGCCGGCCTCGGGAAGCCATGCGGAAATGAATATTTAACACTGTCCTCAAAGCAGATATAGACGGAAAGGTGATCATGGGGAAGCCTTGTATACAGAGGTTACCCGCAGGAGCTTCAATGGCCGCCATCTGTACGACAATCCAGAGCGGACTTTATATTTACTGATATTTTATGCCCCAGGTCATACCCCTGCCGCCTGGCGTCGTACCCCTGCAGTCCCAGCGTCGTACCCTTGCCGCCCCCCGCGTCGTACCCCTGCCGCCCCTCCGCGTCATACCCCTGCCGCCCCTCCGCGTCATACCCCTGCCGCCCCTCCGCGTCGTACCCCTGCCACCCCCCCGCGTTGTACCCCTGCCTCCCCCCGCGTCGTACCCCTGCCACCCCCCCGCGTCGTACCCCTGCCACCCCCCCTCGTCGTACCCCCCCCTGAAGGCTACTAACAGAATCCCGTAACCTTCCTTGGTCTGCAGGTACAGACATTGCTCCGGTTAGGGCGAGCCGCCATGGTGTTATCCTGCGCAGCACAGTCCCTCAGCATAAACATCGCACTGCAAAGCCTTTGTTCTCGACAGAGAAATCCTGCGGCCTCTCTCAGTGCTGCAGAGAATTCCCTAGGAGTCGACGGGTTAATAACGCTTCTCAGATATAATGCCAGTAGACTGTCACATGACCCAGACTATTTTTAGCCGGCATCGCACACTCTCTCGCGCAGAGCGGAGCCGCTGAACTGGAAGCAGCTTCGATGCTTTCTCAAACGCTCTTTACTCTTCATCATGTCGCTGAAGGAACGGACTGAACTCTCATGTGACGGTGCGGGAAGGACAATGGAGAACGATGGAGGAAAAGAGAAAATAGAAAATATATAACGGCCGACCGTGACTGTGGCCCAGAACTCTAAGGGCCGATTACAGGAAACAATCATCGCTCTGTGTAATAGAGACAATGATCATCGGCTGGTTGTTTCTTTAGAACAGGACCTAAAACCATCAGCTGTGCATCGCTATGTGTAATAGCTCCGCGTGATAGCGATGCGCTCTGCATGCAGAGCTTGTCTCTGAGCTGACAGTGCACGGAGGTCCTGGCCAGTGATTGGCTGAGCGGCCTGTAAGCACAGAGACCGCTCTGAAGCTGCAGCCAAGGGACCGGGGAGCATGCAGAACGCAGGAGAAGACTGAGAGCGTGGACAGGTACTGTATTAAAGGGGTAGTGCGGCGGTAAGCAATTATTCACTAAATAACACACATTACAAAGTTATACAACTTTGTAATGTACGTTATGTTAGTGAATGGCCCCCTTCCCCGTGTTTCCCGCCACCCACGCCACCCCAGGAAGTGTAGTGCTCTATACTCACCTGATTCGTGTCGACCCCGTCCGCCATCTTGTGACAATAATGTCATCTTCGGGCGGCCGACCGAACCGCCCCTAGTGCCGGCAGCCCTCTGAAGCGTCATCAGCTGCTCAGCCGCGATTGGCTGAGCACAGTTATGCTGAGCCAATCGCGGCTGAGCAGCTGATGACGCGGCAGGGGGCGAGCAGCACTAGGGGCGGTTTGGTTGGCCGCCAGAAGATGACAACATTGTCACAAAATGGCGGACGGGGGTTGACACGAATCAGGTGAGTATACAGCACTACACTTCCGGGTCTACCGTGGATGGGGGGAAACACGGGGAAGGGGGCCATTCACTAACATAACATACATTACAAAGTTGTATAACTTTGTAATGTGTGTTATTTAGTGAATAATTGCTTACCGCAGCACTACCCCTTTTTGGGCAAGGGCTGCACGGACATCACTAACGATGTCCGTGCAGCCCTTGCTAAATGATTATCGGGCTATGTAATAGGCTCTAGCAGATCGGTGCTCGTTTACAATAATGATCGGGCCGTGTTATAGGACCCTAGGCAACTAAGAAATCTGCCCATGTAGTCTACCATATGTAAGTATAGCACGAGCAATGGCGCACTACAAAGCCAGAAACAAGCAGTCATAGAGAGCAAGGCAAGGCCTGCTGGGAGAGCAAGTAACCCATAGGGGGACATTTATTGAGTTTGGCGTTTTCTGCGCCAGACTTAAAAATGCCCCCGCAGCGCCGGCGGACTGCGCACGGCAGAAAACCTACGCCAGCTGAGGACTGGAGTAGGTTTTCTGCGTATCTTTTGGCAGAACGAATGGTGAATCGCGCGGACTCTGAGTCTGCGCCCTCCGTTCCGCCCCCTCCACACCCCCTCTCCGCCCCCCGGCGTACCCGTCGGAGAGTGCTGATTTGCAAATATTTCATTCGCAAATCAGCCATTTCCGACGAAAAAACACTGTACGCCAGTTGATACATGTCCCCCATAGTCTAGAAACATAGCCGGATTCTAATGAGGGCAATCTGGGCAACAGGGAGATTGCCCCCATTATAATCTTGCGGTCACCCGCCGCTGCGCTGTGCTCAGGTCCTTTAACTGTGAGCGTTCCCAATGAACGCTCGTGCTGTGTTCGTGTCCTGCAGTACTTTGCGGTTTTTGCTGCAAATGACGTGTGCAATAGTTTTCATTCCGATTTCAGTCATTTATGGCAAAAAGGCGAAGGTACTGCAATGTGGGCCTCTACGTGCTCATCCTAACCGTGTGTTCACATATTCACTTTCCTGATGCACATCCGGACCTCAGGCGTCGGATCCCCCAGGCCTCCTTCTGCCTGCCTGCACCCGTCTCCCCGGACCTATGCGCCCGCCGCCCTAAACCCGCCCCCCCCCCCCCTCCCGGACTTATGCGCCCGCCGCCAGCACCACAAGGTAAAAACGTATTACTGTCAGGAAATGTGATACTTTCCTGATGCCATGGGGAGTAACAGATGAGGTGTGGGGGCCAATTATCACATCATATCGACACATAAATACACATATTAATGGGGGAGATTTATCAGACATGGTGTAAAGTGAGACTGGCTCAGTCGCCCCCGGCAACCAATAAAATTCCACCTTTCATTTTCCAAAGAGTCTGTGAGGAAAGAAAGGTGGAATCTGATTGGTTGCCGGGGGCGACTGAGCCAGGTCTACATTACACCATGTTTGATAAATCTCCCCCATCATCCCCACAACGTACCTGCGTTCAGGTGGCACTCTTTGATCTGGAACTGTAGTTCATTCTCATTGGGGATATCTTTCCATGTGGCCAGGAAGACTTGTCTCTCTATGGAATGGAAACAGAAGAGATGATTGGCCACAATACACAGTGAAAGAGAAGCGAATAATCCCTGGTTATGACCAACACAAATGTGTCTGTTCCATTTCAGGAAGCGTTTACCATGTCTTAAAGGGAACCCGTCACCATGAAAAGCTACCTGAGCTATCAGCACCATGTTATGGAGCAGGAGGAGCTGAGCGGAGTGATATATATCATTATGGGAAAAGTTCAGTATAACTTGTCATTTATTGCTAAGCAGTCTAGCCTATTGAGTGACTCCGCCCACTGGACTCAAAACAGAATACAAGGAATCAATAAATTACAAGTTATACTGAATATTTCCCCACAAAGTTATATATCAATCTGCTCAGCTCTTCCTGCTCTATAACATGATGGCGATAGATTAGATGGCATTGTCTTGGTGACAGGTTCCCTTTAAAGGGAAACTAACCTGCTGATATCTCCCTATTGTGCACTGAAAATAAATTTTTACCTTCATCATCAGCGCTGTTTACATGCTATTAGGAATTAAAAACTTAGGCGTCCTGTGAAATTGTCCGTGATCATGGATCTCAGTGTGCACATACCCTTATCCCTCAGTGTACACATACCCCCATCTCTCAGTGTGCACATACCCCCATCTCTCAGTGTGCACATACCCCCATCTCTCAGTGTGCACATAGCCCTATTCCTCAGTGTGCACATACCCCTATCCCTCAGTGTGCACATAACCCTATCCCTCAGTGTGTACATACCCCTATCCCTCAGTGTGCACATAACCCTATTCCTCAGTGTGTACATACCCCTATCTCTCAGTGTGCACATACCCCTATCCCTCAGTGTGCACATACCCCTATTCCTCAGTGTGCACATAACTCTATCCCTCAGTGTGCACATAACCCTATCCCTCAGTGTGCACATAACTCTATCCCTCGGTGTGCACATAACCCTATCCCTCAGTGTGCACATACCCCTATCCCTCAGTGTGTACATAGCCCTGTTCCTCAGTGTGCACATACCCCTATCCCTCAGTGTGTACATAGCCCTATCCCTCAGTGTGCACATAACTCTATCCCTCAGTGTGCACATAACCCTATCCCTCAGTGTGCACATAACTCTATCCCTCAGTGTGCACATACCCCTATCCCTCAGTGTGTACATAGCCCTATTCCTCAGTGTGCACATACCCCTATCCCTCAGTGTGCACATACCCCCATCCCTCAGTGTGCACATAGCCCTATTCCTCAGTGTGCACATACCCCCATCTCTCAGTGTACATACCCCTATCCCTCAGTGTGTACATAGCCCTATTCCTCAGTGTACATACCCCTATCCCTCAGTGTGCACATACCCCTATTCCTCAGTGAGCACATAGCCCTATTCCTCAGTGTGCACATAGCCCTATTCCTCAGTGTGCACATAGCCCTATTCCTCAGTGTGCACATAGCCCTATTCCTCAGTGTGCACATAGCCCTATTCCTCAGTGTGTACATAGCCCTATTCCTCAGTGTGTACATAGCCCTATTCCTCAGTGTGCACATAGCCCTATTCCTCAGTGTGCACATAGCCCTATTCCTCAGTGTGTACATACCCCTATTCCTCAGTGTGTACATACCCCTATTCCTCAGTGTGTACATAGCCCTATTCCTCAGTGTGCACATACCCCTATTCCTCAGTGTGTACATAGCCCTATTCCTCAGTGTGCACATAGCCCTATTCCTCAGTGTGCACATAGCCCTATTCCTCAGTGTGCACATAGCCCTATTCCTCAGTGTGCACATACCCCTATTCCTCAGTGTGCACATAGCCCTATTCCTCAGTGTGCACATAGCCCTATTCCTCAGTGTACATAGCCTTTAGCCGGACGTAGTCGGTAGTTTATTATCAGGACTATTGATACTCGTGTGTAGTGCGGATTCATCCCACATCACTAAAGATACAGGACAATGTACAGTGTATTCATTGTAAGTGGGTGTGAATGAGGCTAATGATATATATATATCCAGCGTATACAGCACCTGACGGGCAGGATCGCCTCTTACCCATTTTGCCATCTTCCACAAACAGAACGTGTAGAGGGATGAGGCAGCTGAAGTAGAAGACATCAATGTTGTTTTTCACGGCCACCTATCACACACAAGAGTGAGAACCAAGAATTAACGTGTGAGATTTACAGCAGGCGACCGCGGCGTCGGCGCCTGAGATCCCCCGGCTGATCGGAGAGGTTCATAACATCCATTAACCCTTCATCTCTACTCAGCTGTTTCTGAATCATTCTCTCAGCCGCGTGAACAGAAGTGACATCTGTACTCGTACGCCGTTCTATAAATAAATGACGGCCCTCTCGGGTTACTACTGACAGCAGTGGATTAGGCCGTGTTCACATCTGTCTGGTGAATTCAGACACAAAGCAGAAGAAGGAAAATAAAGTTACAGCTGTGGTCGGACCCAATGGACCCTGATGACTTATAATGAAGCCAATATGTTCCGTCATGGTGTCTTGACATAAAAACTGCTATACTATTATCAATGTGCACATATATATGTATATACTTTCTGCATACTCAGGTTTTGTGAGATTCCCTTTGTAAGTCTGCCCGGCTGCCATTGTATTGGTAAGTATTATCATCAGAGCAATATCCCCTTAGCGGCAGCCACACCGGCACTTTATCTCGGCCAGCCACACCGGCACTTTATCTCGGCCAGCCACACCGGCACTTTATCTCGGGCAGCCACACCGGCACTTTAACTCGGGCAGCCACACCGGCACTTTAACTCGGGCAGCCACACCGGCACTTTAACTCGGGCAGCCACACCGGCACTTTAACTCAGGCAGCCACACCGGCACTTTAACTCGGGCAGCCACACCGACAATTTATCTCGGCCAGCCACACCGGCACTTTATCTCGGGCAGCCACACCGGCACTTTATCTCGGGCAGCCACACCGGCACTTTATCTCGGGCAGCCACACCGGCACTTTATCTTGGAATGTATCTTAAGAATGTAAGAACACAGGTAGCTCCACCGTGGGGTCCTGCAAACAGACTCTGCTCCCGCAATCACTGAGCACAGTCACTAATAGACCACTATCTGAGCTATTAAAATCAATGAAGGCAGCAGCGGTACGCCGCAGTATACGCTGATGTATCCCCTGAAGGTAGGCGATGTGGACACTGCAGCCCAGAGGATTATATTACTGAGTATATCAGGGCGTTCTATCACACAGATGCTTTATAATAACTGCGCATATCCCCTTTAAGGTCACTAATAAGGACCACGAGATGTCACAAGGAATCAGAAGCTCGCGCAATTATTAATACTTCTGTGTGGAAAACCAATGTGTGGGGCCTTGTCGGAAGGACATGTCCTCCAGATCCCGGTGCTGGAGGGGGCTGGGTGGCCGTCGTCCTATCAGCTGTCACTATAATGAGCAACGTCCCCGCGTCATAGCCAAATCTGCAGAATACAACCAATAATGGTGGGGATTCCTGATGCTTTTATTCAGTTACCGCGTCCGTTCAGTGTCTGTAATCTGCTGCTATAATACAATGATATAGGCCATACGTAAATGTAGCAGAACGCGATGCGGCGGATGGGACTACAAAACACCATTGTTATCTAATGGACACAGAAGTAGTAAGTTATGACAACCTAATGCAGCTAAAATGTCATCCCACTTTAGGAAGCGAAACGGTTCCATACAGCCAGACAATGCTGTGGCCTACCAGCGTCCTGGATCGGGGATAATGCAGTCTGGTTATGTTTCTAAACGGAAAAAAACGGAAAAAAACCCCAGAAAAAAACGTGATGTTCTAGATCAGTGGCGTCAAACTCAGCCCTCCAGCTGCTACAGAACTACAACTCCCATCATGCCTGGACAGGTAAAGCTTTAGCTTTAAGCTTGATGGGAATTGTAGCAGATGGAGACCCTGATTTTGACACCTGTGTTCTAAACTGAATTGAAGGGGTACTCCGGTGGAAAATATTTTTTTTCCCAAATCAACTGATACCAGACAGTAAGATCTGTAAATTATTTCTATTTAGAGATCTCCAGTCTTCCAATACTTATCAGCTGCTTTATGCCCTGCAGGAAGTGGTGTATTCTCTCCAGTCTCACACAGTGCTCTCTGCTGCCACCTCTGTCCATGTCAGGAACTGTCCAGAGCAGTAGAGGTTTTCTATGGGGATTTGCTGCTGCTCTGGACAGTTCCTGACATGGACAGAGGTGGCAGCAGAGAGCACTGTGTCAGACTGGAGAGAATACACCACTTCCTGCAGGACATACAGCAAATGATAAGTACTGGAAGACTGGAGATTTTTAAATAGAAATAATTTACAAATTTGTATAACTTTCTGGCGCCAGTTGATTTGATAACAAAACAAAAACAAGGTTTCTCTGGAGTACCCCTTTAAGGGGACCTGTCATCATACCTTTGTGCACTAAACCAACACCATGTTATTATACTGCTGTAATGTCTGTCTGTCTGTGTATTTTTCTATGCATATTGAGAGGAAAGGTGACACACACCATCCTTACAAGCTGTGTGAGAACTCTTCTGCTCTATGATATTCTGCACAGTGTGTTAGATGTAATGTAGAGTTATCTGGGGTCACTGTACTGTATTCTGCCACTGATGTCTATAAGGTGAAAAAAAAAAAATCACATAACCCCAAATTAATAAAGTTACAGTATACAATCTATTCCATAATAGCACAATACAAAAGTTCTAATAAGTTGCATTCTATAATTCCAATCAAGCGATTATTGTCACAGATTGGGATGTGAACCCGGGGCGCTCTGCCACCTGCATTTGTGCCACGCGGGAGCAGATCAGTCATGTAGGAGATGGCAGTCGGCTAATGACATGTCTGGCATGGGTGCTAACAACTAATTGATTCTGGTAGCTGCATCAGTGGGAGTGAGCTGGGAGAGCAGATGGCTGGATGGGACTACATGAACCAGCACTGCCATCCCTTACAGCGGGTATACGGCCCGTCTATGGACACAAGCAGCATCTATGTCCACAACGTCTGCTGCTAGCCGGCTCCTCACTTATATAGTGATCCAAAAGCCAGGCCTAATACTGAGATCAGAAGCCACAGCTGAATACACAGCAAGAGCACCAAGGGCAGAGTATATATATATACCTGGAGGTTGTTAAGCGGCTCCATTTTCATGACTGGTCCCAAAGTGTTGAGCGGAAGGGAGATGTCAATGCTCTGGTTTGGCATGAGGGGTGTATGGATAGCCAGGGGGGCGCTGGGAATTACCCCAAAGCTGAAATTAAGGAGAAGAAAAATGTTTTTTTTTTAAATGGATTTTTCACATATAAAGGAAACTCGTCAAATAAGTTTAGAACTTTGCTCTAATAACGAATTGCTTTACTCCGCTTATACTGTACATTCCCTCCTCTGTGGCTTCTCTCCGCTTATACCGTACATTCTCTCCTCTGTGGCTTCTCTCCGCTTATACCGTACATTCTCTCCTCTGTGGCTTCTCTCCACTTATACTGTACATTCTCTCCTCTGTGGCTTCTCTCCGCTTATACCGTACATTCTCTTCTCTCCACTTATACCGTACATTCTCTCCTCTGTGGCTTCTCTCCGCTTATACTGTAAATTCTCTCCACTTATACCGTACATTCTATCCTCTGTGGCTTCTCTCCGCTTATACCGTACATTCTCTCCTCTGTGGCTTCTCTCCGCTTATACCGTACATTCTCTCCTCTGTGGCTTCTCTCCGCTTATACCGTACATTCTCTCCTCTTCGCTTATACCGTACATTCTCTCCTCTTCGCTTATACCGTACATTCTCTCCTCTGTGGCTTCTCTCCGCTTATACCGTACATTCTCTCCTCTGTGGCTTCTCTCCGCTTATACCGTACATTCTCTCCTCTTCGCTTATACCATACATTCTCTCCTCTCCGCTTATACCGTACATTCTCTTCTCTCCACTTATACCGTACATTCTCTCCTCTGTGGCTTCTCTCCGCTTATACTGTAAATTCTCTCCACTTATACCGTACATTCTATCCTCTGTGGCTTCTCTCCGCTTATACCGTACATTCTCTCCTCTGTGGCTTCTCTCCGCTTATACCGTACATTCTCTCCTCTGTGGCTTCTCTCCGCTTATACCGTACATTCTCTCCTCTTCGCTTATACCGTACATTCTCTCCTCTTCGCTTATACCGTACATTCTCTCCTCTGTGGCTTCTCTCCGCTTATACCGTACATTCTCTCCTCTGTGGCTTCTCTCCGCTTATACCGTACATTCTCTCCTCTGTGGCTTCTCTCCGCTTATACCGTACATTCTCTCCTCTGTGGCTTCTCTCCGCTTATACCGTACATTCTATCCTCTGTGGCTTCTCTCCACTTATACTGTACATTCTCTCCTCTGTGGCTTCTCTCCGCTTATACCGTACATTCTCTTCTCTCCACTTATACCGTACATTCTCTCCTCTGTGGCTTCTCTCCGCTTATACTGTAAATTCTCTCCACTTATACCGTACATTCTATCCTCTGTGGCTTCTCTCCGCTTATACCGTACATTCTCTCCTCTGTGGCTTCTCTCCGCTTATACCGTACATTCTCTCCTCTGTGGCTTCTCTCCGCTTATACCGTACATTCTCTCCTCTTCGCTTATACCATACATTCTCTCCTCTTCGCTTATACCGTACATTCTCTCCTCTGTGGCTTCTCTCCGCTTATACCGTACATTCTCTCCTCTGTGGCTTCTCTCCGCTTATACCGTACATTCTCTCCTCTGTGGCTTCTCTCCGCTTATACCGTACATTCTATCCTCTGTGGCTTCTCTCCGCTTATACCGTACATTCTATCCTCTGTGGCTTCTCTCCGCTTATACCGTACATTCTATCCTCTGTGGCTTCTCTCCGCTTATACCGTACATTCTCTCCTCTTCGCTTATACCATACATTCTCTCCTCTTCGCTTATACCGTACATTCTCTCCTCTCCGCTTATACCGTACATTCTCTCCTCTCCGCTTATACCGTACATTCTCTCCTCTCCGCTTATACCGTACATTCTCTCCTCTGTGGCTTCTCTCCGCTTATACCGTACATTCTCTCCTCTGTGGCTTCTCTCCGCTTATACCGTACATTCTCTCCTCTGTGGCTTCTCTCCGCTTATACCGTACATTCTATCCTCTGTGGCTTCTCTCTGCTTATACCGTACATTCTCTCCTCTCCGCTTATACTGTACATTTCCTACTTTGTGGCTTCTCTCTACTTATACTGTACATTATCTCCTGTGTGGCTTCTCTCCGCTTATAGTGTACATTCTCTCCTCTCTCGTCACCGCTCCCCCAGTCTGATACTGATGACCTATACGAGGTCATCAATAACCACTACTAAACGGTGACATGAAGAGGCTGCTGCACATCAAGCACTGTGGTCCCATAAAACAGATAGATGATCATAGGGCAATCAACTCTCCACCAATCTGGTATTAAAGGGGTACTCCACACAGGTAAAAGACATGCTGAATCATCCCCACTCCTGGAGACTAACAATTACTTCCATACATGTCATTACCTTATCAGTCTCCTTCCCCCCAGTTCTGAGGTTGCTGCTTTCTGTTGAAGACACAGAAAACCATGTGAGCGGTTCTCTCCCCCTCCCCCCTTCTGAGACGGCTGATGTAAACAAGTCCCTGGCCGGCTGTTTCTGCACTGTGTAATGTGGCAGGGTTAATGTGACCTTACTGTGATTATCCGTCCTGGCTCAATAACTAACCCTATATGTGCCTAAAAGGAATCCATACCGATGGAATTATAACCATATCCAAAAGTGAAGGGCCAAAAGCCCAAACCACATCGGACTGGATTCCCACTAGTAAAATATAATTATATTTTACTAGTGGGAATCCAGTCCGATGTGGTTTGGGCTTTTGGCCCTTCACTTTTGGATATGGTAACCCTCCTGGCCTCACAGAGTGCAGAACAGCCAGCCAGGGACACTGGGACGGGGGGGAGAGACGCTCACATACAGTTTTCTCTTCAGCAGAAAGCAGCAGCCTCAGAATTGGGGAAGGAGACAAAAAAGGTCACGACATGTATGGAAGTAATTGTTAGTCTGGTTTAACATGTATTTTACCTGAGTGGAAGCCCCCTTTAAAGGCCTATCCTAAAGCTAGGCCATCTCTGGTAGATCCTACTCGGCTATTTAGACGGTGAAAGTAAATGTTACAACATTTTGTATTACATTTAAGTTGCTCAAGAATCCCATCTTACCTGTTCTTGTTAAACTGGATAGCAAAGTCGGTCATATGTTGCAGGGCCTTGTTGGTGAAGTTCATGTCCATGTAGATGTGTCCCTGTCTATGGGAGAACGTGCCCGAGATCTCCAGCCCCTTCGCCTTCACAGCCGGCAGCCAAACCTAGGAGGGGGCACAGGAGAATTACTGCCACATTAGCCGACTCACAGACCGACTCCAAGCAAATGCAATAACAGGGAGAATATTCCGGGAAAACCCCAGTAATATCTGCAGCTGGTTTCCTCCTATGTGCTGTTGGACTGTCTAGTCTAAGTTTACACCATCTATTAGCTTGTTTATGGCAAAATTGTACACCCATTTATTTTAGTGCCTATCAGTGCATTTAAAGGGGTATTCCAATCACCTAAACTTTTATTAGTCAATAGGGAATGCAAAAGGAAGCAATTTTACAAATGCACAAAGTTTGGCCCCATTGTGTCCCTGTAGTGTTGGCAGCTCATTGCCTATGTTCCCAACCACTGCACTCAGCTGTGAAATTGGTGGCCGAGCTCAGATGCCAGTCGGGTGGTCGGGACCTCACGGAGCGGTTAATATGGTTTTCCTGCCCTCCAGAGTGTCCCACTGAGGTCCCCCATGTTTCCAGGGCTTTAACCGTCCCTACAGACGTGTGTAACTTGACCGGGAGACACAGTGATGCAGAGCTGATTCAGCGCGGCACTGCTGCATCCTGGCAACACTGCCCCCCCATACACCCCCCCCCCCCCACTGTCTCCAGGACTCCGCTGAGAGACATGTCTGTATACTGTCTCCAGGAATCTGCTGAGAGATGTGTCCATATACTGTATACTGTCTCCAGGACTCCGCTGAGAGACATGTCTGTATACTGTCTCCAGAAATCCGCTAAGAGATGTGTCTATATACTGTCTCCAGGAATCTGCTAAGAGATGTGTCTGTATACTATATACTGTCTCCAGGACTCCGCTGAGAGACATGTCCCTATACTGTCTCCAGGAATCTGCTGAGAGACGTTTTTATATACTGTTTCCAGGAATCCGTTGAGAGACGTGTCTATATACTGTTTCCAGGAATCCGTTGAGAGACTTATCTATATACTGTTTCCAGGAATCCACTGAGAGACTTATCTATATACTGTTCCCAGGAATCCACTGAGAGACGTGTCTATATACTGTCTCCAGGAATCCGCTGAGAGACGTGTCTATATACTGTATACTGTCTCCAGGAATCCGTTGAGAGACTTATCTATATACTGTTTCCAGGAATCCGCTGAGAGACGTGTCTATATACTGTATACTGTCACCAGGAATCCGCTGAGAGACGTGTCTATATACTATATACTATCTCCAGGAATCCGCTTTCCTTGCTATAGTCGGTTCTTTAGCAGAACTCCTAAGCAGTGCAGGTCATTGACTATTGTAAGAAGAAGAGGAAGACGAATCAATTTTTACTAAATGTCCCAGCAGGGGGTGAGCGGATGACGGTCTATAATACGGCTATGCTCCATACTGGAAAGGTTAGGTACACTACAGAATATTACAGGACATCGCCTCTGCTTACTGCAGCTGAGATCAATGAACTATCGGGGTATAAGCCGCCTTAGAGACCACCGTATTATGGACGTCACGTACATGACCCTATCAGGGGTAAGGGGGCTCGGTGGGGGGCCCAGGGCTTGTATGAGAATTTCTTAGATGATCTTGGTCACGTCTCTTTGTTATTTTATATACTTTCACATATATAGGAATTGTGTTAGTTATCACTGTTTTTGTGTTTTTACACCAACTTTCGTGTGTGTGTAATATTTTGGAGTGATTTTAGAGGGGCACTCTGCTGATTTTTTTCTTTCAAATCAACTGGTGTCAGAAAGCTATAGATTACTAATTTATAAATCTCTACTAGTACTTGTCAGCTGCTGTATGTCCTGCAGGAAGTGGTGTATTCTTTTCCTTCTGACATGGTGCTCTCTGCTGCCACCTCTGTCTAGTAGCAAATCCTGAAAGAAAACCTTTCCTGCTCTGGACAGAGGTGGTAGCAGAGAGCACTATGTCAGACGGGAGAATACGCCACTTCCTGCAGGACATACAGCAGCTGATAAGTACTGGATAACTTTTTTAAATAGAATAAATTACAAATCTATATAACTTTTGACAACAGTTCATCGGAATAAAAAAATTGCAGGAGTTCCCCTTTAACATTAGCCTCAGTGCAAGAAAATAGTCTCCATAATACTTACAGCTTTTGGTGACACGAATCCTCCTGGAGCCATGCCTATGCCGGTAGAAAGCTCAAACAGATCATTGAGGCCACTACTGACCACGGCCGGAGTAGGAGACGGAGCAAAGGTGGCGGGAACGGAGGAAGGAATGAAGGTTTGTCCAACCTGCCAGACAGAAAAAGAGAGAGATATCTCACCACCTGTCTGTCCTGTAAAGCCTCCCTTACATAGTTACTTTGGGCATTTTTTTCCACTCATCTGATCATTTTGCCAATGCCCAACCCATCAACCCCCCCCGCCCCACCCCGATCGTCATCAGAAAAAAAAGGGTTAAGATGCTGTGTGTCACTAGCCTAAAATTACATGAATTAGGTTTGATTGTATTTTATCAAAAAAGTCCAAAAAATGGGGCACATTTCCTGTAATTAAAGGGTAGCTCCACACGTAATGGAATCGCAGCAGATTTCACGCTGCCAGTTTGCAGGAAAATCTGCTGCAATTTGCCTCCTGTCAGTTTCAAATGCGAATATGTAAGCGCAGCCCCCTTAACCCCCCGTGGCCCGGTGAATACATTATCCAGCTCGTTCTGTGGCTCCTGACATCCCGCTCAGCCAATCAGTGCACCATCCTGCCGCAGGAGCCGGACATGCAGACGCCGGGGGCCACAGAACTAGCCGCAGCGCGGAGCGGGTAATGTATGCCAGACACAGGATTACATAAAAACTGCACAAGAAGAGTGCTGAGGATGAAGGTAAGAGACAGACCCTCATCCTCAGTGCCTCGTGCACAACAGGAAGATATCAGCGGCTCGATTCATCCAACCGACTGATAATTCCCCTTTAATAGACGCAGATTCTGAATCAGCCCTCTCTATACACATCAGCGTCTCTGTACACACTTGCATTAGCTATAAGCGCACAGACGTCAGAGTCTAAGTAGTCCATAGTGTATCTTAAGAAAGGTTCACCCTGGCATGGGAGGCTCTACCCTGTCACAGATTCCATTCAGTGCCGGGTGGTCAGCTGCACAATTGACACCAGCGGATCCCAGTTTACTTTAAATGGGTCAGTCTGGTTTTCGCTCGGTGTCTGTTTATTTAACAGGATTTGACCAGATGAATACTCAATCGGCCCTTTAAAAAGCTGAAACAGCAACCTGATGAGATGTATATCCCACCGACACAGCAAGTATATTCCCCATAGGGGGTACCATCGCACCTTCCACCTTCCCTAATTCAGGTGACAGAAGGTTTTTATAACATTTCATCTAATTAGAATCCCGGATGGAGAGATGATTGTTTTGCTCTCCTGGTAGTATTGCGGATCCATGATCAGTGCTCACAGTATATATATATATACATATATACATACACACATACATATACACATACATACAAGCTCATCTAGAATCATCTATTTCCCTCCAGTCAACACTTCTAAGCTCCATCTGCACCCCGCCGGGCCATTATGTGTTCTATCCCCAGCCGAAAAAAGAAAAGTCATTTGGAGACAGTCGAGAGCAGGTGCTGAACGCCCGTCAGTGGAAGCCATAAATATATATAACTCTCTATATATATATAGATATATATATATACAATGCTAAGAGTCAGGAAGAAGACAAGGCCTGAGATCGCCGGGTAATAAAGAGCCGGTGCTGCTCCTACTGAAGTGACAGGATCTTACCGCTGGACTCCCACCGATTCCACCTCCGAGGTCGCTGCCCAACTGTAAGAGAAACAGCAATGTCAGGGAGTCAGTGCAGATTATAGGTACTGACACATTAAAGGTAATGACAGATTTCAACTAAACAAGTCCACATCCACATAGAAAACTAATGGTAAATGCCATGTAGAACTAAAATCCAAGAGAGATCCGGGGACACTGATGTTACGGCTCCTTCTGACGTCAGGATCACAGAGAGAGTGTGTGTTACAGAGTGCGGACACTGCTGAGGGTACACTGAGGAGAGTGTGTGTTACAGAGGAGCAGAGTGCGGACACTGAGGAGAGTGTGTGTTACAGAGTGCGGACACTGAGGAGAGTGTGTGTTACAGAGGAGCAGAGTGCGGACACTGAGGAGAGTGTGTGTTACAGAGGAGCGGACACTGAGGAGAGTGTGTGTTACAGAGGAGCGGACACTGAGGAGAGTGTGTGTTACAGAGGAGCGGACACTGAGGAGAGTGTGTGTTACAGAGGAGCGGACACTGAGGAGAGTGTGTGTTACAGAGGAGCGAACACTGAGGAGAATGTGTGTTACAGAGGAGCGGACACTGAGGAGAGTGTGTGTTACAGAGGAGCGGACACTGAGGAGAGTGTGTGTTACAGAGGAGCGGACACTGAGGAGAGTGTGTGTTACAGAGGAGCGGACACTGAGGAGAGTGTGTGTTACAGAGGAGCAGAGTGCGGACACTGAGGTGAGTGTGTGTTACAGAGGAGCGGACACTGAGGAGAGTGTGTGTTACAGAGGAACGAACACTGAGGAGAGTGTGTGTTACAGAGGAGCAGAGTGCGGACACTGAGGAGAGTGTGTGTTACAGAGGAGCGGACACTGAGGAGAGTGTGTTACAGAGGAGCGGACACTGAGGAGAGTGTGTGTTACAGAGGAGCGGACACTGAGGAGAGTGTGTGTTACAGAGGAGCGGACACTGAGGAGAGTGTGTGTTACAGAGGAGCGGACACTGAGGAGAGTGTGTGTTACAGAGGAGCGGACACTGAGGAGAGTGTGTGTTACAGAGGAGCGGACACTGAGGAGAGTGTGTGTTACAGAGGAGCAGAGTGCGGACACTGAGGAGAGTGTGTGTTACAAAGGAGCGGACACGGAGGAGAGTGTGTGTTACAGAGGAGCGGACACTGAGAAGAGTGTGTGTTACAGAGGAGCGGACACTGAGGAGAGTGTGTGTTACAGAGTGCGGACACTGCTGAGGGTACACTGAGGAGAGTGTGTGTTACAGAGTGTGGACACTGCTGAGGGTACACTGAGGAGAGTGTGTGTTACAGAGGAGGAGAGTGTGTGTTACTGAGGAGAGTGTGTGTTACAGAGGAGCAGACACTGACGAGAGTGTGTGTTACAGAGGAGCGGACACTGAGGAGAGTGTGTGTTACAGAGAAGCGGACACTGAGGAGAGTGTGTGTTACAGAGGAGCGGACACTGAGGAGAGTGTGTGTTACAGAGTGCGGACACTGAGGAGAGTGTGTGTTACAGAGGAGCGGACACTGAGGAGAGTGTGTGTTACAGAGGAGTGGACACTGAGGAGAGTGTGTGTTACAGAGGAGCGGACACTGAGGAGAGTGTGTGTTACAGAGGAGCGGACACTGAGGAGAGTGTGTGTTACAGAGGAGCGAACACTGAGGAGAATGTGTGTTACAGAGGAGCGGACACTGAGGAGAGTGTGTGTTACAGAGGAGCGGACACTGAGGAGAGTGTGTGTTACAGAGGAGCGGACACTGAGGAGAGTGTGTGTTACAGAGGAGCGGACACTGAGGAGAGTGTGTGTTACAGAGGAGCAGAGTGCGGACACTGAGGTGAGTGTGTGTTGCAGAGTGCGGACACTGAGGTGAGTGTGTGTTACAGAGGAGCGGACACTGAGGAGAGTGTGTGTTACAGAGGAGCAGAGTGCGGACACTGAGGAGAGTGTGTGTTACAAAGGAGCGGACACGGAGGAGAGTGTGTGTTACAGAGGAGCGGACACTGAGAAGAGTGTGTGTTACAGAGGAGCGGACACTGAGGAGAGTGTGTGTTACAGAGTGCGGACACTGCTGAGGGTACACTGAGGAGAGTGTGTGTTACAGAGTGTGGACACTGCTGAGGGTACACTGAGGAGAGTGTGTGTTACAGAGGAGGAGAGTGTGTGTTACTGAGGAGAGTGTGTGTTACAGAGGAGCAGACACTGACGAGAGTGTGTGTTACAGAGGAGCGGACACTGAGGAGAGTGTGTGTTACAGAGAAGCGGACACTGAGGAGAGTGTGTGTTACAGAGGAGCGGACACTGAGGAGAGTGTGTGTTACAGAGTGCGGACACTGAGGAGAGTGTGTGTTACAGAGGAGCGGACACTGAGGAGAGTGTGTGTTACAGAGGAGCAGAGTGCGGACACTGAGGAGAGTGTGTGTTACAGAGGAGCGGACACTGAGGAGAGTGTGTGTGTTACAGAGGAGCAGAGTGCTTTATGCAGCAGTATGGACCAGGAGAGCTCGGTTTCTGTTCGGAGCTGAGGGAGCAGATACACAGGAAGAGCAAAGCCAGAATTTTTCCACATAAATTGACTTTCTAGAGCTGGCTCATGTTCAAAGTGATGACTGGTGAGGAGCGGATCTGTCAAAATGTTCCGGTTCAACAACGTTATCCGAATGATTGGTTGGAATGTGCCCTACGGAGTGGCAGAAAACATGGATACAGACATACGTCATTGGGTGTATCCATGATTTCCTGGCAGCCCCCGGGCTGTATCAAACTTCTACAGCCGAGGGGAATAAAACGTAATTTACTTCTATTAAAAAAAAAATTCTCCAGTCTTCCAGTACTTATCAGCTGCTGTGTATCCTGCAGGAAGCTGTGTATTCTCTCCAGTGTGACACAGTGCTCTCTGCTGCCACCTCTGTCCATGTCAGGAACTGTCCAGAGCAGGAGAGGTTTTCTAATGGGATTTGCTGCTGCTCTGGACAGTTCCTGACATGGACAGAGGTGGCAGCAGAGAGCACTGTGTCACACTGGAAAGAATATATCACTGCCAGTACTTATCAGCTGCTGTATGTCCCTGCAGAACACTTGAGATTCCTAATAGAAGTAATTTACAAATCTACATAACTTTCTAAAACCAGACAGGTGGGATTTAGCCTGCTCAGCCAATCAGTGACTGCAGTGATGTCCCGCCCCAATCACTGACTGGCTGAGTAGGACATCCATCAGCAGGGTTGTGACATAGCCGGCGGGGTCCAGGAGGGGGATGCGGCTCTACGCAGGCACCGGGGCAGGTGAGTATAACTTCCTTTTCTATTCCCCCCCACCCCCAATGATTTTTTTCCTTCCACGCCAGACTTCTCCTTTAAATAAAAGCTCATATAAGAGTACATGAACTTCTTCTGCTGGCAGCCACAGCTTCCCTCCCTTATAACACAATCATACTGTGCTTTTCAACTCCACTTTAATGCTCACTTCGGCCGCCCTTTCAGCACAAGCTGTCACCCTGTTCCCTCTTTCTGGGACGGCTGCCTAGAAGCGGTGTCATCGCCCTGAACTACACGAATCACACATCCTCTGCAGCACCTCCCAGCCTAGCAGTCAGACATATGTGCTTTATAGATTCCAATCTGGATGGATCAGGCCTGGCAGTGTGTTACGGCTCCTTTCGATCAGAGGGGTGAGCATGCTGCCCTATCCTATCCATCCATACCACCAGGTTATACCTTCAGCATCTGCATAGGTTTGTGTGGATGGCCGTCATTTAACGGCCCGTAATTAAATAGGGGTCCTCCACTCAGCAGTGTGTGAGCATAGCCTTTCAGCCTTTCAACTTTTCTGTGTTCTCAATCCACTCCGGGTTTTGGTTAAAAAAAAAAAAAAAAAATACTGAGCAAAAATCCTGTGTGCTCACAGCCTTATAGTAAATGACTAGCCTGGATTTCTTTTACGTTTATAGATTTTTGCTACAATCCTTTCAAGAATGTTGTATTGCGGTAATAATCGATATAGTCTATTAGATATGACCTTGAAGTGACGCCATAAACCTCGGCATGTAAACCCTGACTGACAGACGACCTTCCCCTCGGGGCCCCGGGGATCGGTGGTGACATAACAGCGGCTTACAACTTGCTGTTAGTTTCCCTTTAACTCTCTCAGTCATATGTGATGCGTTAGCTATCAGCCCCCACCTCCTCCTTCCAGCTCCATCTGTGCAGGTCCCACCGTTTTTGAGTAATTTAATCTGAAGGAAATATGTAAATGAGCTGCATTGGTGCACTGGGGGCATTCCTCAGCCCCCCCCCCCAGTGCACAGTACTGTCCCCCCCCCGTGCACAGTACTGTCCCCCCCCCCCCCCGTGCACAGTACAGCCCCCCCCCCCCCCCCGTGCACAGTACGGCCCCCCCCCGTGAACAGTACTGTCCCCCCCCCCGTGCACAGTACTGTCCCCCCCCCGTGCACAGTACTGTCCCCCCCCCGTGCACAGTACTGTCCCCCCCCCCCCCGTGCACAGTACTCCGCCCCCCCCCCGTGCACAGTACTCCGCCCCCCCCCCCGTGCACAGTACTCCGCCCCCCCCCATGCACAGTACTCCGCCCCCCCTGCACAGTACTGCGCCCCCCCATTCACAGTACTGCGCCCCCCTTCCCCCCAGTGCACAGTACTGCCCCCCCTTCCGCCCAGTGCACAGAACTGCCCACCCTTCCCGCCCAGTGCACAGTACTGCCCACCCTTCCCGCCCAGTGCACAGTACTGCCCACCCCCCAAGTGCACAGTACTGCCCCCTGTGCACAGTACTGCCCCCCCGTGCACAGTACTGCCCCCCCGTGCACAGTACTGCCCCCCCGTGCACAGTACTGCCCCCCCGTGCACAGTATTGCCCCCCCCGTGCACAGTATTGCCCCCCCGTGCACAGTATTGCCCCCCGTGCACAGTATTGCCCCCCCGTGCACAGTACTGCCCCCCCCCGTGCACAGTACTGCCCCCCTTCCCGTCCAGTACACAGTACTGCCCCCCCCCCCTGCACAGTACTGCCCCCCCCCCCACCTGCACAGTACTGCCCCCCTTCCTGCCCTGTACACAGTACTGCCCACCCAACACCTCTTATGGTCACACCTACTAATGCTGAAGCAGAGCAGTAACAGCACCTGTATGGAGACGGGCTGCTGCTCCTGCGCCGTTCATACTTATTAATTATTGCGCTGTTGCTGGATAGTCTGGCCTGCTTAAGTATGGGCCCTATTACACAGGATGATTATCGTGCAAAAAATCGTTATATCCTTCGAATTTAAACGATAATCGTTCTGTGTAATTGCAGGCAACGATGGAAAAATCGTTTGTATGTCGTTGATTTAGATCTGAACCTAAAATTATCGTTAATCGCTCGCTGTAATTCCACATTCAATCACTCAAGTTCCGCATTTGTTCACTAATCGTTCAGTGTAATTGCACATTGTCCATTGTTTTTCTGGGATCAGAAGGAATAAACAATCATAGTACTGATCATAACTAACGACCATCATTCTGTGTAATATGGTGAACAATTCCTGGTTAACGATAAACAATCTCATTTGCGATCGTTAATCGTTAGAAATCGCTCCGTGTAATAGGACCCTGTGACTACAAGTGGCGGGCGGCTGAACGATGCACTGGGGGGCGAGGAAAGCTCCAGGCCGCAAATGGAGCTCAGTTACATGTTTCTTTTGGATTAAATTACTCGAAAACAGCGAAACCTACAAAAATAACAAGATGGAGCTGAAAAGATGAGGTAGGGAGCTGCAGGGACACGGCAGCAGATTGTCTACACAGGTTAGGGAAACTATCAGCAGGTTAGACAAATGCCGATATGTCGCGGGGTGCTAAGGATGAAGGCATGTCTATTACTTTTATCCTTGGCCCTGTTCCCACGCTGCTTGAAGTGTAATCCTGCATCTGGTAAGGCCATTTGGAGCATTGGGGGCACAGCTAGCGACCCCAGAGCATCGATCCAGCCCACCCCGGGCCAACCCACTCCACTATTAATCATTAGAAGTGGCGAGCAGCCGGGTGCAGATCAGGCTACAGGGGGGTGGGGCGCAGCCTCAGTCGCTCCGAGCAGGGGGCGCAGCCTCAGTCGCTCCGAGCAGGGGGCGCAGCCTCAGTCGCTCCGAGCAGGGGGCGCAGCCTCAGTCGCTCCGAGCAGGGGGCGCAGCCTCAGTCGCTCCGAGCAGGGGGCGCAGCCTCAGTCGCTCCGAGCAGGGGGCGCAGCCTCAGTCGCTCCGAGCAGGGGGCGCAGCCTCAGTCGCTCCGAGCGGGGGGCGCAGCCTCAGTCGCTCCGAGCGGGGGGCGCAGCCTCAGTCGCTCCGAGCGGGGGGCGCAGCCTCAGTCGCTCCGAGCGGGGGGCGCAGCCTCAGTCGCTCCGAGCGGGGGGCGCAGCCTCAGTCGCTCCGAGCGGGGGGCGCAGCCTCAGTCGCTCCGAGCGGGGGGCGCAGCCTCAGTCGCTCCGAGCGGGGGGCGCAGCCTCAGTCGCTCCGAGCAGGGGGCGCAGCCTCAGTCGCTCCGAGCAGGGGGCGCAGCCTCAGTCGCTCCGAGCAGGGGGCGCAGCCTCAGTCGCTCCGAGCAGGGGGCGCAGCCTCAGTCGCTCCGAGCAGGGGGCGCAGCCTCAGTCGCTCCGAGCAGGGGGCGCAGCCTCAGTCGCTCCGAGCAGGGGGCGCAGCCTCAGTCGCTCCGAGCAGGGGGCGCAGCCTCAGTCGCTCCGAGCAGGGGGCGCAGTCTCAGTCGCTCCGAGCAGGGGGCGCAGTCTCAGTCGCTCCGAGCAGGGGGCGCAGTCTCAGTCGCTCCGAGCAGGGGGCGCAGTCTCAGTCGCTCCGAGCAGGGGGCGCAGTCTCAGTCGCTCCGAGCAGGGGGCGCAGTCTCAGTCGCTCCGAGCAGGGGGCGCAGTCTCAGTCGCTCCGAGCAGGGGGCGCAGTCTCAGTCGCTCCGAGCAGGGGGCGCAGTCTCAGTCGCTCCGAGCAGGGGGCGCAGTCTCAGTCGCTCCGAGCAGGGGGCGCAGTCTCAGTCGCTCCGAGCAGGGGGCGCAGTCTCAGTCGCTCCGAGCAGGGGGCGCAGTCTCAGTCGCTCCGAGCAGGGGGCGCAGTCTCAGTCGCTCAGACAATCCTGCTATTAGATTTGTTATAGTCCGGAGATGCAAAGCACTAGATGTGGATGGCAGGTCACACGTGACAGACTGTACACAGGGGATATAATGGTGTATGTATACAGTGCAGGGAAGGGGAACCTTCCACCCTCCAGCTGCTGCAGAACTACAACTCCCATCAATCCCGGACAGCCAAAGCTTTAGCTTCTAAGCATGATGGGAGTTGTAGTTGTGTAATGGCTGGAGGGCAGAAGGTTCCCCATCCCTGATATAGTATTAGGTTACAGGTTGATCTGGTCAGGCAGCTAAACTGGAGGCTTCAGATCATGAGATTCACGACTAATGGTCATGCATGTGATCTGCCTGATGAGAGGGAAGAAGGGTCTGTAATGACGACCAATGGAACGGAGGGGGAAGAGAGGGTTAATGCCACTTTATCATTGTACTACTGAGTGAGTTACCCATTGTGTATCCTCTCCCATCTGGCAGGCGGGACACAGGAGGAAAGAAGCAGAGAGGTTACTGTCAGCGGAGAGATGGCGGAACGGCAGAAAACAACAAGCAGCGTCAACAGCAGCAAAACCGGACGCTCTGACTATCAGCAGCGGAAAATGGAGGGACCGTCCTCGCTGGCGCTCCTAACGTCTGGCCGAGAACACCACGGTCCAGACACAAATCACAGACAGCATCTGGTGGTGGCTGCACGTCCGTCCTAACCATCTCCCTGCCAGGAACCGCGGAACAGCAAAATAAAAAGAACGTGTATATAGGAAAACCAGCTACAGCCAAACTACTGAGAGACAACACAAAGTACACAACAACATCTACACAAAGCACACATCATCAACACAAAGCACACAGAACCATCTACACAAAGCACACAGCAACATCTACACAATGCACATATCATCTACACAAAGCACACAGCAACATCTACACAATGCACATATCATCTACACAAAGCACACAGCAACATCTACACAAAACACACAGCAACATCTACACAAAACACACAGCAACATCTACACAAAACACACAGAACCATCTACACAAAGCACACAGAACCGTCTACACAAAGCACACAGAACCATCTACACAAAGTACACAACAACATCTAAAATCACATATCAACACAAAGCACACACCAACATCTACACAAAACACACAGCAACATCAACACAAAGCACACATCAACATAAAACACACAGCATCATCAACACAAAGCACATATCAACACAAAGCACACAACAACATCAACATACAGCACACAGCATGAACACAAAGCACACAACATCATCATCAACACAAAGCACACAGCAACACAAAGCACACAGCAACACAAAGCACACAACAGCATCAACACAAAGCACACAGCAACACAAAGCACACAGCAGCATCAACACAACACAAAAGCACACGACATCAACACAAAGAACACAACATCAACACATAGCACAGAACAACATCTAAACAAAGCACACAACAGCATCAACACAAAGCACACAGCAACACAAAGCACACAACAGCATCAACACAAAGCACACAGCAACACAAAGCACACAACAGCATCAACACAAAGCACACAGCAACACAAAGCACACAACAGCAACAACACAAAGCACACAGCAACACAAAGCACACAACAGCATCAACACAAAGCACACAGCAACACAAAGCACACAACAACATCAACACAACAACACAAAGAACACAACAACAACACAAAGAACACAGCAACATCAACATAAAGCACACAACAACACAAAAGCACACAACATCTACACAAAGCACACAGAGCACAGAACACCTGGAGATCCCTAATCCTTACAGAGTTGGCGTTACTGACCGGCTTATCTGAATACTTTGTTAAAACAAATGGATCATCAGGTAAATCACTTTGTTTTTTTACATGATCAGATTGGAGTCGGTGCGAGGATGCCGGTGACGCGGTCCCTGTGCCCAGTTGCTGCGTACGGCGCTGGTCTATTCCTGGGTACCGTCCGGGCATAAAGCACTTGGGGCCGACCCATTGGGCCCCAGTGTGACCATCTCCCCTTTGTGACACGGCTCCATTAAAATCAATAGAGCCGTGTCATAGAGGGGAGGGGGTTTTGTAACACTTGGGAGTGGCGGGCCGCCTCCAGTGCTCGGGAATAGATCAGCGCCGTGGCACCGGCATCTCCGCACCGGTCTGTTCATGTAAAAAACCTAAAGCGATGGAACTGGTGATACATTGGCTTTACGATAGTGTATTGATGCAGCACAACTCTAAGGTAATCTGAGATTTCTTACCAGACTATCAAGACCTCCGCCAAGCAGATCCACAGCCCCCATCTGCATTGTGGAGACTTGTGGGACATTTCCTGGTGGTCCGAGGTCGAGATTCAGAAGGTCACCGAGGAGGTCTCCTTGTGAGGGAATGACCTGAGGTTGTTCCAGAGACACTGTCGGAGCGGGTCCCACTGGGCTGTCTCCAATATCGATACTAAAAAATATACGGTAAAAGAACAAATTCTTAGCACAGTCAGACAGGCAACTTTTTATATCATCATCCGGATAAGATCCTCATTACAATGGTGGCTGTGCGGTGGACGGTGTCACCTAGGCCCCCCGACATATAACCCCCCGCTAGATTGTGGGGCCACAAAGGTTCCTCCCTCCAGTCAGAGTGATGTCATATCCCAGCTGTATGACATGGTATCGGAACACCTTTGTAATTTTTTACTTTTTCCCTTGGTACATTACGTGTACAGCGGCATTTCCTGCGCCTATAGACAATATTCAATGGTTCCACCATTGGCCTCTATTTTCCCCAACCGTACATTCTCCACACTTAGGGGGCGCTCACGCGCTCTGGGATTGCGGTCTGTGCACTGTGCTACGGACCAGAATAACGGAGCTCCTCATTCATTATGATGCTGAGGGTCCCGAATGAATTAAAGTCTTTGCGCTACTGTACTGGCACTAGAGCGAAGATTTATACGGATTCAGAGCTCCACATTCGGCTCCGCAGCAAATCGGGTGAGTGCCCCCTTATTCAGCCCCTTCCATCTTCTTGGTAGTGCAGGTCTAATTTTACTGTTCTGAATGGGTGTTCGGACAGGTGAGAAAGGTCGTGCAGAGGGCAAAACACAAGAAGGTTAATAAATACTATATGCTACAGAATATTAACAACTGAAATCTGGAAATGTCGTTAAAAATTATTTTTTTTACTATTATAAAGAGGAAAAGTGTCAAAGGGGTCTCATCAGTCCGTGTATTACAGCAGAAGCCGTCATGGTCAAGAGAAGGGAGCAGCACCCTTACAAATGCTGATTATATCTGGATTAGTTACTGAGCGATGAGCGGGGGGGCTTATCCATCTTCAGACGCATACATCCCGCTTATTCCAATATCCATCTGGATTCGGAGATTTGAAGAACCGATTAAAAAGCCATTAAACAGATTGTAATAAACCATTCCCTTATTGGTATCACAGTGTGAGAACGGCCGGAACCATCAGAACCGGGGAAGCTTCCGGCTTATCTTATATCCTGCGTCACCATAATACATGTGAGGGGGCAGCCGGCCGCCAGGTCTTCCTTCCCTAGGGGCAGGTGCTTTAGTTTCCCTCAGAATAAATGATAGAAGGTGGTGCTAAAGGGGCACTCTCCTCTCATCCTATAACTGTACGGCTCGTCACGGAAAATATAGTCATTTCCTAAACTTGTCTCCTCCTCCTCATTTGCTGCTCTTTTCATCTAATTATTGACAGCTCATCGTCTAGGTTATAGACCACAGCTCTGCTGTTAAAGCAAATTTATATAAACATAACTATATTGTAGATGTATAGACACCACTGCTTTTAGAGTAGAGCGGTGGTTGGTAACGAGATGTTAACAATAGGAGGGAAAGAGCAGCCTATTAGGAGGAGACAATTTTGCAAAATAGGCATACTTACCAAAATATTAACCCAGACCAGTCCTACAAGTCTAACTATGGTAGTTGATATGGAAATACACTTTAAAGTAAAAGTCCCTTGAAACAATCAAAGGGGGGTGGGGGATGCCGGAACTTAATAAAGAAAGCATACTCGCCTATCCCTGTGTCCCCCACGTATCGCTGCCTGAACAATATCCAACAGCTGCCGGCCTCCTGCAGCAACATCACGGTGCGGTTGATGGATTGCCCGCTCAGCCTATCAGTGACTGGGGGTGAGATACTGTTACACTCACTGATTGGCTGAGCGGGCAATCCATCAGTCAGGCCGTGGCGTCGCAGCCAGAAGAGCAGAATATGTTACGTACCCAGATGTCGGCCGAAAATGAGAGACTGTCAGAGACCCGAGAGCTGTGCTTAGGGGGACAGGGAGTTGGGTAAGTATACTTTCTTGATTTTTTTTCTATTACTCCCCAGCCTATAATGTTTTAGTTTTACGGGACTTCTCCTTTAAGGCACAGCTATCTTTCAGAAAACATGTTCTATCGCTCATGACACTCACCTTCCATGCTGGATGGGAAGGTGTTTACGGTGAACTCCATGGCTGCCCTCAACAAAGGCGTTGGGTGGTTTGTGATAGACGGAAGCTAGAGAGCCAATGTGGCAAATCAGCTCGTCCAACAAGGTGGGCTCAATCAGGTCGGTCTCCTCCGAGATCAAAGGCTTCTCTGACAGCACCACCTCCTTGGCGGTCACAGGGTCAGTGGACAACAAGCGCCAGTAGATGTATCCTCGGTCACGTAGGTCGGGGTTATCGGAATCCTACAGAGAGGACAGATCAGAAATACACGTCCATCATCCTCAATATGTAATCACATTCTAATACCGAAAAATTAGATGAAACCCGGTAAATTGTTACTGGAAAGGGCCGAGCAATTATTGTGGAATAAACTTATCCGGAACATTCCGCCTCGTTACCCGGCACCTTCTCAACTCCATTAAAATGGATCCAAATGTTAACATCAGGACTGATTTATAACTGCAATAGTAAGACTAAAGGCCCAAGTACACAGAAAGATGACCGTGCGTAAAATCGTTATTTTGTTAGGATTTAACGATAATCTTTTCGTGTACATGCGGCAACGATTAAACGACTAACGAAAATACGTTTATATGTCGTTGATGGCATCTTTTGAGCGGGCCATAAAATCTGTGCCAATCGTTCGCTAATCTTTCGGTGTATAAACCTCGCATTGTTCCTTCGTTATTACGAGCGAACAAACAATTGTAATTACGATGGTAACGTACGACTTTCGTTCCGTGTATTATAGTGAATGATTTCAGGTAATTTGCAATAGTTTCTCGTTTATCGGAGAAGATGAAAAATCCCTTAGTCTCATAAGACCCTAAGGATCATTAGATCAGACAGAAGACCACCACGGTCTTATTAAAGAAAGTTTATTCTAGTAGCTCTGTATACAGTATATGGAATACTGGAGGAGGAGGAGGAGGAGTACTTAAAGGGAAACCACCGCAGCTGGATACGCTGTGAAGGTGCCGACAGGTAGGCCGTCTCCTGAAGCGTGCGAGCTACGGGAACTTCCAGAAAAGTCATAGATGGTATTGTGAGTGCAAGCAGTTAAAGATTTTTTATTGCCCCCCCTCCCCCTCTGCATTAGGGTACCTAATGCAGCAGGATACACTGTGAAGATACTGACAGGTAGGTTGTCTCTCCTCAAACGTACGAGGAAGCAGTTCATAAAAAAATTTTATTGCCCGCCCCCCGCCATGTGCTGGCGCGTATACTCACCGCAGGTGATGTGTGTCCAGCGCCGCAGCTTCGTTCCAATCCCGCAGCACCATTTAAATCCGGAACATGCTCACACCATCCGCTGCTGGGACTTCTCTTTTGTCTCCTGTGATTGAACGCCGGAAGTCACGCTTAAATATGCATTCTCTATGGGAGCACATGACTTCTGGCGTTCAATAACAGGAGAAAGCGCACCGGATTTGAACAGCCCCGTGGTACCGGAATGAAGTTGCGGCGCTGGACACCGATCACCTGCGGTAAGTAAACGTGTCAGCGCTTGGTGGGGATTGGGGCAATAAAATATTTTCGTGAACTGCTTCTTTAATTCCACCAGTTCCTCGCACGCTTCAGGAGACGGCCTACCTGTCAGTATCTTCACAGCATATCCTGCTTCGATGGTTTCCCTTTAAGTACTCCTCCTCCAGTATTATATATACTTTACATAGAGCTACTAGAATAAAGAAACCTTCGGAGCAGGTGGACATCTCGGCTTTCCACCTGTTTCCAGTCGTAAACCAAGATAAATTAGATGCAGGAGACCTTGCCTCCTCCCAGCCTCACCGTGCCCTCTCCGCCAGCCCATTAGGTAAGTGGTTCTTACAGGGGGGTGTACGCCAGGGTCCCATTGTACCCCAATGATTCCAAAAACACAGCCAAGGAAAATCTCAAAAGAAAAGAAAGCTCTAGAATGGCCCAGGCCAGTTAGGACACCCAAACCTGCTGCTAGATTCCCCTTTAAGCATCATACGGTAACCTCCCCGGCATGATGGCCGCCATCCAGGCACCCCCCCCCCCTCCCGGATATGAAGCCTTGGGAGGAAAAGGCAACAGTCAAAAGAACCAATGCAAAGAAATGTGAATAAAACAGAACTGGAAATTCTAGTTTCCTGATTGATAATCCCAAGGACAATATTTAACAGGTTCTGGGGATAAAACTCGAGACTCGAGACGCTCAGTAACAGAAGACGAGGAGCGTATGGAGGAGGAGGAGGATTTCAAGGATTTGGAGTGTCTGCACATAGAAGCTGCTGAGGGAACGGCCGGTTTATCTGATATCCGGACACCGCAAGAACCCGGCTCTGAATGTCAGGGGAGATTTTACAGCTCCGATAGACGAAGCTCAAGAACAAAGCACAGCGCATAGTGTTATGGAGGATTTCCATGTGGACTTACGCCAGTCCGCCGGTCTCTTAAAGGGACTGTGCACGTATCTGTATTCACTGTGTTCACTAAGTAATTCATATGATTTAACCCCACAGAGATAAAAGACTTATGTCCAGATCCTTAGAGAGACGGCCAATGTTCTGCCAGAATCAGACTGCAGTGTATGTCTATGCTACGTGACCATCCTACAGACAAGCACAACCAATTAAGAGAACTCAGGAGATTTTTTTTTTTTAAATTAACTGGTGTTAGAAAGTCTTTGTAATTTGCTTCTATTTAAAAATTTCCAGGCCTCCAGTACTTATCGGCTGCTGTATGTCCCGCAGGAAGTGGTGTATTCTCTCCAGTCTGACACAGTGCTCTCTGCTGCCACCTGTGTCCATGTCAGGAACTGTCCAGAGAAGCAGCAAATCCACACAGAAAACCTCTCCTGCTCTGGACAGTTCCTGACATGGACAGAGGTGGCAGCAGAGAGCACTGTGTCAGACTGGAGAGAATACACCACTTCCTGCGGGACATACAGCAGCCGAAAAGTACTGGAAGACTGGAATTTTTTAAATAGAAGCAAATTACAAATCTATATAGCTTCCTGACACCAGTTGTATTTAGAGAAAAGATATTTAGCTGGCGTTCCTCTTTAAAATAAAAATACAGATACAGATCGTACATTCACAAAATAATTTCCTAAAATAGAGGATCTGCTTATATGTTCTATACGATATGGGAATCTCTGGGTATAGCTCCCCCATCCTTGTTTTCTTCTCATCTAGGACATATGGTAACTTGCTTTAACCTTTAAAGGGGAACTCAGCTGGTTAGAAGGATTTAACCTGCCTATATCTCCCTATTGCATACGGGATGCTGAGGATGAAGGTGTGTGTCTCTTATAGTGTGTCCCCATAAAGAGTGTAAGGGGTGTCCCTTATAGGGTGTCCCTTATAGGGTGTCCCTTATAGGGTGTCCCTTATCTTCACCCTTGGTGCAGTTTCCATGCTATTAGGAGTTTATATTATTATGCCAATTAGCCATTTTGGTGCACTGTGGGTGGGGCTACACAGAGGCAAACCCCCCCCGCCCCAAGTGCACCAAAAATCTTAATCAGCATAATAATATAAACTCCTAATAGCATGGAAACGGCACCAAGGATGAAGGTAAGAGACATGCTGTAAGAGACATCCTGTAAGAGACATCCTGTAAGAGACATCCTGTAAGAGACATCCTGTAAGAGACATCCTGTAAGAGACATCCTGTAAGAGACATCCTGTAAGAGACATCCTGTAAGAGACATCCTGTAAGAGACATCCTGTAAGAGACATCCTGTAAGAGACATCCTGTAAGAGACATCCTGTAAGAGACATCCTGTAAGAGACATCCTGTAAGAGACATGCTGTAAGAGACATGCTGTAAGAGACATGCTGTAAGAGACATGCTGTAAGAGACATGCTGTAAGAGACATGCTGTAAGAGACATGCTGTAAGAGACATGCTGTAAGAGACATGCTGTAAGAGACATGCTGTAAGAGACATGCTGTAAGAGACATGCTGTAAGAGACATGCTGTAAGAGACATGCTGTAAGAGACATGCTGTAAGAGACATGCTGTAAGAGACATGCTGTAAGAGACATGCTGTAAGAGACATGCTGTAAGAGACATCCTATAACAGATATACCATCATCCTCAGCACCTCACATGCAATAGGGACATCTCAGCAGCAGGTTAGATGCTTCTTCCCTAGGACAATCTGAGTGTTGTTAGGATTTCCAGTATTGTACATCTAGAAATATTTATGACTTTATAGGGATTTTGATGATCGCATATACACTATATTTTTTTACTCTGCATTTTGCATTTAAAAAAAATAAAAACAATAAACGGCTGACCATAGACGTCTGCGATCTAATTCTGTAGAGCACGGGGAGGTTTCATGGTTCATTGTTAGTCTGTGTAAAAGGTCAGAATCTGTGTGCGTCTTATTGATGGCGGATATTCAGATGACTAGAAGCACTTATTAGCTGCGGCGGGGGGCTGTGAGCGCACAACAACTGGGCACAAGGAGTTCTGGGAGAGGCAGCGCCGCTCAGCCCACGCTGCTCAACTACATGATCCACACAGAACAGTCAGTCTACAAGGAGATCACACACGTCCCAGCGCCTTCATGTGTGTGCCAGGGAAAGGATATAACAACCGTATTATAGATGGGCATTACCTCATTATAACAGCTGACTTCTACAGCCATTCAGATGAGAGGTCTGGGATAGTTTTATCCAGCAAAAATTCTTTCAAATCAACTGGTGTCAGAAAGTTATATAGATTTGTAATCTACCTCTATGTAAAAATCTCCAGTCTTCCAGTACTTATCAGCTGCTGTATGTCCTGCAGAAGGGGTGTATTCTCTCCAGTCTGACACAGTGCTCTCTGCTGCCACCTCTGTCCATGTCAGGAACTGTCCAGAGCAGCAGCAAATCCCCATAGAAAACCTCTCCTGCTCTGAACAGTTCCTGACATGGACAGAGGTGGCAGCAGAGAGCACTGTGTCAGACTGGAGAGAATACACCACTTTCTGCAGGACATACAGCAGCTGATAAGTACTGGAAGACTGGACATTTTTACATAGAATAAAATTACAAATCTGTATAACTTTCTGAAAGCAGTTGATTTAAAAGAAAAAGATTTTCGCTAGAGTACCCCTTTAAATATCCCAGACCTCTAATCTGATTTTCGTTCGAGAAGCATCTAACCGGCTGATATGTCCCTATAGCACACGGGGCGCTAAGGATGAAGGTTAGCTTTCTTACCTTTAACCTCAGCCCTGTTTTCGTGTTTAATCCATATAGTAATGAGGTGTTTTGGTGCACTGGGGGTGGGTTCACCGCCCTTAACTCCACCCCATGTAATGAATATTTATCCATCATACTGAGGGCCAGAGTGACGTCACTGCCGGATAAATATTCATTAGAGGGGGGGGGGGGCCAAAGCACCTCATTAGCATATGGATTAAACTACAAACTACACAGAAACAGCGCCAAAGAGTAAGGTAAGAGACTTCCCTTCATCCTCGGTGTCCTGTGAGGTGAAGGGACATATCAGCAGCTTGTTGTTACACCGACTGCCTCACGCTGCACATTTACCTGTGTTCGTCATTTCTAGGGCTTCTTTTTGCTACTCGGCAGTCACAGAGGCGGGGCTCTGAGATCGGACAAAACCCCCCACCCCCACCCCCCCACGACAGTCATTTACATAAATGGTTCTCTAAAAAAACGGCTTTAAAACGGTTAAAAAATTTTTTTTAAAAAAGACGTTGTGTGGCCATAGTCTAATTGCTATAGAAAAACGTTAATCCACATGACTGACTTTCATTTGATGCCGGTTGGTTTAACAAAGCCAGAAGGTCCGGCTATCGGACGCTGCTCTGTGTCACGTCTGTGATCTGTGCACCGATTCCTTACACAGCAACATAGACCATCACATAAAGCACGAAAATTATCTCATAAAATGCGCGTTCAAAGATTACATCACACGTTCACTAGCTTACAGGACCGTATACGACGTCTGCGACCATCCGCAATCCGCTAAAAATTCATCCGTAATACATAATATTTGTGGATCAGCAAAGAAGGGGAAGGTGATAGCTAAATAAGCGGGAACGGTTTAAATGATTACTAATCTGTAATTTTTGTGGACGTTTCATATGCAAAAAATATGGATCCAGAAACGCTCCCATAGGCTTCTATAGGACAATCTGTGCCGTAATTATGGTCCATACTAGAGTGTAAATCATTTTTGTGTATCTGTAAATCAACGGACAGAGTCATCAACCCAATAGAAATCAATGGGCTGTAAACTTTTCTGTGAACGTGTGAATGTAGCCGTACAAGTGCTGCTATGCTGAGAAGAAGCAACGCTAAAAAGCAGCTAAAAGACAACAATAAGGAAAAAAAACACACAGGTAAGAAAGGCCCAAAAATTTACACGATCCCAGAGCTCCGGATATTTTCATACCACGACAGTAGAAAGAACACAGAGTTATTTCATCATTCCATGAGTGATGTATGTGGAAGCCGGCCGTCTCCTACCTGTGTAGCCAGGCTGAGGACTTGCTGCACCAGCTCCTGAGTCTCCGACGGCTTCTTCAGAAACAGTTTAACAATTGCAGTTAGAAGCGTCAGCTGCACCTGAGGGGAACACAAAAGATGCTTACAGAGTGTTCCGGACACCATCCACAATCCTCAGTCCCCGAACTTGCTGAGAGATCAGTTCCTGCAGCGTCCGAACCTGAACACTCGGCATTTGACTTCCGGCAACTGAAGAAGTTGGACGCAGCCCTAAAGCTGTATCCATGTATCCATGCTGTATCCATGCCTCTGGTATCGCCAAAGGCAGCATCCACCGGGAGTCACATGCTGAGCGTTCAGGCTCCGACGCTGCTGAACCCCAAGCTCAACACTAGCTAAGAGTAAAGCACGCACCAATAACCTATATACAGAAGACTGTTTATCCTCATTGATATAAAAAGACGTCCAAACATTGGTTAAAGTCATTGTAACAGTTTTATATTCTTTTTCTTTACTTAAAGGGGAAATATCAGCAGGTTAGATGGATCTAACCTGCCTATAGCCCCCTATTGCGCCCAAGTTGCTAAGGGGGAGGGCATGTGTGTTACCTTCCTCCTCGGCACCGGTCTGCACTGTTAGTTGGCATAATCTTCACTCCGGTGCCATGTTAAGAGCATGACCCCCCTCCATTGATTATCATTAGCGGGCCGATGACACGGCACTACTCCTAACAGTGCTCTGCAGTGAAGATTACTCCGACCAACAGCATGGGACCAGTGCCGAGGAGGAAGGTAAGACACATACTCCCCCTCAGCATTCCGGGCGCTATCAGCAGGTTAGATTCGTCTAATCTGCTGATAGTTCCCCTTTAAATTTCTTTAACTTTTTTTTTTATTTCAGAAAAAAAAACAATAAAACACATACAAGCATTCAATTATTCATCCCATTTTAACATGTCAAGTTAAATCAGCCTAACACAATCTATCTCAATTCAAGCATAACCCCCACAATAATAATAATAATAATAATAATAATAATAATAATAATAATAATAATAATAATAATAATAATGAAAGGCCATGAACTCTAATACCTCTCATCTAGCGTCCACACTTTTATAGTCATGTGATCGGATACAAAGAGCTGAAGTGATCGCTGTATCTATGATGTTAGAGAGCTCCATTGTTTGCTCTCTTTACATCTTCAGGTTGCGTTCACACTGAGCAGAACAAGTGGAAATTGTGAACAGAACCCGCACCACAGACTCCGCTGGAAATCTCGCCTGCCTCACTGTCTCAACGTGATGTCTCGTGCGCCTCGCTCTTGGCCGCTCAGAGTGAAGGTGCGCATGACATCCCATTGAGCAGTGTGGACTCCGCTTGTAATTTCCACCTGTTTTGCTCTGTGTGAATGGGCCCTAACGCTACAGGGCTTATTTAGTTGCACGCCATTTGTTATCCTCTATAATACTAGTTATGTTCTTATAGTTATAGTATAGTTAGGGTGAGGTATAGAGTTATGGTACCTGGGTGCTCTCATCATGGAATCCTTCCAGAAAGCTCTCGAGCAGCTCATCGGCATTATCGATGCGCTCGGCGTACTCTCCGACAATCCAGATCATGGCCGCCCGGGCATCAGGCTCATCCAGGGAATCTAAATTCTCACATAAAGTGGCAATGATGCTTTCATACCTGGCACAAATTTAAAGGGAAATCAATGAGCCCTTCTTCCTATCAATCATATCTATCACCTGGATAAATCCCTGACATACTTGTTGGGATACTTGCGGAAGATGTCACGGATGACGACGATGGCTTCTTGCACCACATAGTTGACTTTGGTTTGGATGAGGTCCAGGAGGGTGCTGACACAACGCTCCGCAGATTGCTGGGGGGGGGGGATACAAACAAAAGAACCTGTACCCAAGATGGTCACTAATACAGAACAACGGATACCATTCTAGCGGGAAACAGACTGAAAAAACGGCCTAACACTGTTGTCAGACAGAGAATATATGCTGGAGAGAACGGACTACTAAGCAGCATGTATTCTCCCCACCAGGAGACCGTGTCTAAGGACCTTACTTCCACTTTGATGGCGCATCTTCCAATGGCACGAACAGCTTTCCTAACAAAGTCCACATCCACCTCGGTAGCGTATTCCTTCAGCTCAGCTAACACCTGCCGAACCAAAAACAAACATTAAAAGGGTTAGCGCCCTATTCCACCGGACGATTAACGTTTGCATAATCGTTAAGGATTAACAATCTCAAACGACCGCTATTGCGAAAGACCTGAAAACGTTCACTCATTTCCATGGAACGATAATCGTTACTTATGATCGTAATTGCGATCGTTTTTTCTTCGCTATTGCGTCTTATTCAATGCGAACGATTTGCGAACGAGCAACGATAAAATAGGTGAAATTGCATTTCAACCGAACGATTATCATTTAGATTCGAACGATTTAACGATAATCTGAACGATGGTCCGGTGGAATAGGACCCTTATCCGAGTATACGGCCTAGGCTCACGATAGACCATTGCTACATATAGTACGACGTCTGCTGCCTTTCATGTACATAGTGAGGGGGGCTGATGGAAGCGACCTGACGGGGAGCTGGGACATGGACCTCGGTCTGACCTGAGGATAAACTGTACAAAGTTGGAAAAGTTTTTACAAATCATCCCAGTTTCACATCATAGCAAATGGCCAGGAAACTACATTTCCCAGCATGCATTGCACCAAGTGCCTGGTATCCGTCCACCACTGGCTCCTACTGCTTCGGTCAGGTGATCACAGGTGCGAGTCAGTTACAGATGATGTGTTTCAGCTTGCCTGGTCCAGAGAAGAGAGGAAGATCACATGACCTCTGTCTCAGAAGGGAGGGGGAGGACAGAGGAGTGGAGACAGAGTGGAGCAGGCAGTGAGGACTTTTTGCAGCTTCAGGGTGTCAGTCAGGATGTGCTGCAGACACACGGACCAATTCATGTAATAGAAGCCTATTACACACACTTAATAGATTAGATTATGGGTGGGGATTGAAGAGGGGTTAAATCTTTCCTAACCAGAGTTCCCCTTTAATTATGTGAGAACCAAAAAATTGCCAAAATATATTATGTCTCAAATCTGTGTCACACATTCACTTTAAAGAAGTTATCCAGCCTTCTTAGGTTACCGGCCTGTACTCTGGTGACCTCCGGCACTCACACCGATCAGCTGCTTGAAGGGGGGTCTGAAGCTTGTGCAAACATCGCAGCCACTTTAATGGTTACAAGCACTCTTAGCAATGGCAGAGCAAGGGGCGGCAGCTCATCCTCGTTCATTTGACTTTCTCTACCACTAACGTAGTACAGTGATGCAGTTACGAGCTCAGCAAGACACTAAAGAGGCTGCGGAGCGCACATGAGAGGCGTGACTACTCTACACAGCTGGCGGGACCCTCACTCTGAAATTCATGGCTCATCCTGGGGATAGGCCTAAAATGGTGGAAGACACCAACAAAAACATCAGACAATTCAACTAAATGGGCAACTTTTTTATTTTTAGGTTTAAGATGATAAGAGGCTGCGGAGCGTTCCCAGCTCTCCGATACAGGGTAAGGGTAGCTTCTCACATACCGGATTTGATGCTGTTTTCAGTTACTTAGATCAAATCTGCCGTGGATCCGCACCATGAAATCTGCCGCGATACGGTACGTATGAAGCTACCCTTAGGTGTTTTTTTTTTGTTTTTTTTTAGAAAACTCCCAATGCAGTTTATGGGCCAAAACCAGAAGTGGATTCAGATGGGAAGGACAATATAACGGGAGGACTTGTACTTCTCTTTTCTGTTGGATCCTTTTCTGGTTTTGGCACAAAACTGCTGTGTGTGTTTCCAGCCTTAAAGGGGCGCTCTGGCGAAAATCTTTTTCTTTCGAATCAACTGGTGTCAGAAAGTTATATAGATTTGCAATTTACTTATATTTAAAAATCTCAAGTTTTTCCAGTACTAATCAGCTTCTGTATGTCCTGCAGGAAGTGGTGTATTCTCTCCAGTCTGACACAGCGCTCTCTGCTGCCACCTCTGTCCATGTCAGGAACTGTCCAGAGCAGCAGCAAATCCCCATAGAAAACCTCTCCTGCTCTGGACAGTTCCTGACATGGACAGAGGTGGCAGCAGAGAGCACTGTGTCAGACTGGAGTGAATACACCACTTCCTGCAGGACATACAGCAGCTGATAAGTACTGAAGACTTGATATTACTAAATATAAGCAAATTACAAATCTATATAACGTTCTGAAATCAGCTGATCTGAAAGAAAATTATTTTTGCCAGAGTACCCCTTTAAGTTAAAGTGGACATCAATCTTCACATTTTATGCATGACTGGTAAACACCATAGAGGAAGGTTAGCATAAAATAAGTGAGCGCAGCAATACGGACCTGAGCGATGTTGGCCTGAGATGCCAGTCGTATCATGATGTCCAGTTTCTCCAGTTTCACATAAATGGGATCGTTGTATTTGACAAAGAAAACCTTTATTTCCTGCTTCAGGATCTCAGGTCTGTGCGGAAACAAAGAGAAGAAATAACCTCATATTCCCCGACTCAATCCAGAGAAATGTTCTATACTGTTCTGTAATGGTCCGTTTTTCTGTAATGTAAGTCAATGGAAAAACGGATCAAAACAGTTGCACGCTAATGCATAGGTTTTTTTGCAAAAACTGATAAAAAAAATCATTTAAATCAACTGATGTCAGAAACTTATACAGATTTGTAATTTCAAAATCTCCAGTCTTCCCATACTTAACAGCTACTGTATGTGCTGCAGAAAGTGGTCCTGTGTTACACTAGAAAGAATACATCACTTCCTGCAGAACATACAGAAGCTGAAAAGTACTGGAATAGACAATTTACAAACCTATATCACTTTTTGACACCAGTTGATTTGAAAGATTTTTTTTTTTTTACCGGAGTACCAAGCATTTCCCGCAAGCTCTTGAAGGATAACAGGAAGGTTATTAGAAGCACCTGACGGTTTTTGTCTCTTGACCAATCATTTCAGAGGACGTTTTACTACTGGAAAGCAGTCGGGCGACATATGAAATCAGAGATATAATTCAGTGGCTCAAGACGATTTCCAACAGGACCGGGTGATTTGGCTAAGAAATCCAGTCAATGAAAACTTGGTTGGGGTCACACTACGTTTTTTGCAAAAAACAGATGAGAAACTGATGAAAAAAAAACGGATGCAATTGTGTGCATCCGTTTTTCCATTGACTTCTATTATAAAAAAAAACAGATCTGTTTTTTTTTTTTAAGACACAAAAATGAGGTAGACCACGTTTTTGTGTACGCTAAAAAAAAAAAACCTGATCCTTTTTTTTTTTTTTAAATGGAAGTAAACGGAAAAACGGATGCACACAATTGCATCCGTTTTTTCCATCTGTTTTTCACAAAAAAAAATGGATGAAAAAACGGATTGCAAAAACATAGTGTGAACCCAGCCTTACAATGGTCTTAAAGAGGATAAACCATCAGGTACATCTTCTTTAATCTGACCAACGGATCGAACAGCGCCGTCACAGGGAAGCCGATGCCGCGGTCCGTTTTTTGAACCACGGCCCGGTTCCAGTGTACAGCGTCGTTCTATCCACGGGTCCCGGGCCGAGGCGAAAGCACAGGAGGCGGGCCGGCCCGCCCCCAGTGGGAGGGAATTCCCCCCCTCTATGACGAGGCTCCGTTAGAATCAACGGAGCCGCGTCATACAAGGGTGATTCTGCCCACTGGGGGCGGGCCGGCTCGCCTCCTGAGCTACAGCCCCGGCCCGGGACCCGTGGATAGAACAGCGCCATACAAAAAAGACCGCGGCATCGGCTTCCCCGTGACGGCGCCGTTCTATCCCTGGGTCATATTAAAAAGGGTGCCGCCACATGCGTAATTGAAGCTAAAGGAGTCAACCGCCTGATACGTAGAAAACAAAATCCCTTGAAATTGTCACTTACCTCTTCTGGACTATAAGGTTGATGTTTCTTAGAGCCACATACTGGACCTCGGGCTCCCCGGACAGCAGGGTGACCAGAGGGGGCGCCAGCTTCTTGAGCAGCATGGTGTAATAATCAGAGTCCTTAGGCAGCAGCTCCAGGAACTTCATCAGGACTTTGACGGCCGATAGAACGACTGCAGAGTTGGCGTGAGAGAGACGCGGGGTGACCCGCTCACAGATACTGAAGAGAAGAAGAGCCGGATGAGTATACAGGATAACAGGGGACACAAGGGGGAGGGTCCAGGGTCCGGCTCACCTCTGGGCCTCCCGCTCATCCTTGGGGTTGTAGTTGGACAGACAGTCCAGGATGAAGATCTGGCCCCACTCGGTGCACTCGTTCAGGGCCGTCAGCAGCTTGTTGATGTTCTGTGGGTTCAGATCGAGCAGGTTGCTGTTAGGATGGGACTCGCTGATCTCGGACAGTGCGGCCACAGCGTTGGCTACCACCTGAGGAGGAGGGGGAGGGGGAGTATTCAGGATAGAGAGGAAAATATATTCATAACAATACCAAAGCATCAGCGTATATAACAAAGCTAAAGGTATCGGACAGCAACGTCCCTGACAGCACAAGCTTCTTTAGGTCATCGGACATTGTCCACATAACAACGGTTACGTTAGCTACTCCTCTAAGCCAACGGGGATATGTGTGCGACAAAGCCAAAAATAACTCTTAAAGTTCTAACATGGGATGAACCATCTTCAGTCCATCTTAAAGTTTCAATGTTGTTACTTCTTTTTTTTTTTTTGCAGAAATCAATATTCCAGGCGATTTTAAGAAACTTTGTAATTGGGTTTATTAGGCAAATCTGCCATTATCTGCATTCAAAAAGCCTTTTCCCAGGTCCCCCCCCCTTCTCTCTCTCATCCACTGCTCATTATCAGGAAATCTCGACTCTTTTACATCAGTTGCCCTGTGTAACATATGGAGAGGGGAGGGGGATTAGTCGGCAGCAGAGAACAAAGGATTACACAGTGGGAGCTGTGTGAAAGCCGATATTCAAAGGTCAGAGAGGTCAGTGCTGACTGTCAGAGGAGATAGCCCGGTGATGTAGCTGTAAATTAACTCTTTGTTGTCCTGTTTTGGTGCCTCATCTCCCTCCACCCCTCCCCTCTCCATAGAAAACCACGAAGACAGGGGGGAGAGCTTCAAACTGCTTTTTCATGATAAAAATGCATTTTTAGGCTAATAAACCCAATTACAACGTTTCTTAAAATCACCCGTACTATTGATTTCTGCAAAAAAAATTTAAACAACAGGGACACTTTAAGTCAAATATAGTAGCACTTACTATTGTGGACTCTTCAACTTTATTATAATGGCTTAAAGGAGTTCTCCGGAGAATTTTTTTTTATTTTTTTTTTTAAATCAACTGGTGTCAGAAAGTTATACAAATTTGTAAATGACTTCTATTTAAAAATCTCCAGTCTTCCAGTACTTATTAGCTGCTGGATGCCCTGTAGGAAGTGATGTATTCTCTCCAGTCTGACACAGTGCTCTCTGCTGCCACCTGTGTCCATGTCAGGAACTGTCCAGAGCAGCAGCAAATCCCCATAGAAACCTTTCCTGCTCTGGACAGTTCCTGACATGGACAGAGGTGGCAGCAGAGAAGACTGTGTCAGACTGGAGAGAATACACCACTTCCTGCAGGACATACAGCAGCTGATAAGTACTGGAGATTTTTAAATAGAAGTCATTTACAGATCTGTATAACTTTCTGACACTGGTTGATCTGAAAGAATTTTTTTTATTCTCATTCGTACTTCTTTAAAGGGATTATCCAGGATTAGTAGAGTGGAGCTGCCTTTCTCCAGGTTGCAGCTCAGTTCAGCTGAAGTGCATAGAACCAAGTTGTAATATCAGACATAACCTGAGGACAGGTGTGGCGCTCTGTTCTCCTGTGTCTGGATTTTTGCTCTCATCATGTTGTTTTAGCATCTGGTACTGTCATTGCCTGATACCAGTATACTGTGCAGCGTCTGCAGAATAAACTGCACACTTCGGTTTAGTGTGAACAGTGTCAAAAGTTTAATTAAGAACACAAAGGAGAGACTCATTATAAAGCCGTCAGTTCTACATCACAGGACGACGTCCAGACTCAAGTGTCCCACAATGATGGATCAGTAGTCAGAGCCTGGACGCAGCTATCTCAGAAAGCAGAAGAGGAGGAGGAGGAGGAGGGCGGCTGTTCTATCTCCAGACTTCATAGTGTGACAAATGAAGAGACACATTAAGCGGAGCGGCTGCTGGAGCACTACACGCTCATACACCCAATTACATGCATGCGCCATATCCTGGGGCTTTATACACATCGCTGTGAACTAGCAGCCTTGTACTTGTACTTAATCCTGTCTGATGTAACAACGGGGATGAGACGGGAGGCTAGATCCAAAAACATCAACGATGGCGAGACGGGAGGCTAGATCCAAAAACATCAACGATGGCGAGACGGGAGGCTAGATCCAAAAACACCAACAGGGAGGAGATGGGAGACTAGATACAAAAACACTAACGGTGAGGAGATGGGAGGCTAGATCCAAAAACATCAACGGGGATAAGATGGGAGGCTAGATCCAAAAACATCAACGGGGATAAGATGGGAGGCTAGATCCAAAAACACTAACGGTGAGGAGACGGGAGGCTAGATCCAAAAACACCAACTGAGATGAGACAGGAGGCTAGATGCAAAAACCTCAACTGAGATGAGACGGGAGGCTAGATGCAAAAACCTCAACAGGGATGAGACGGGAGGCTAGATCCAAAAACATCAACGGGGATGAGACGGGAGGCTAGATCCAAAAACATCAACGGGGATGAGACGGGACGCTAGATCCAAAAACATCAACGGTGGCGAGACGGGAGGCTACATGCAAAAACATCAAAGAGGATGAGACAGGAGGCTAGATCCAAAAACACCAACGGGGAGGAGATGGGAGGCTAGATCCAAAAACACCAACGGGGAAGAGATGGGAGGCTAGATCCAAAAACACCAACGGGGAGGAGATGGGAGGCTAGATCCAAAAACACCAACGGGGAGGAGATGGGCGGCTAGATCCAAAAACACTAACGGGGATGAGACAGGAGGCTAGATCCAAAAACACCAACGGTGAGGAGATGGGCGGCTAGATCCAAAAACACCAGTGGGATGAGACGGGAGGCTGGATCCAAAAACACCAACAGGGATGAGACGGGAGGCTAGATCCAAAGAGATTTATAGCTTGAGGAGGCGGGGCCTGAAGATACATCAGCTGGATGGGAGAGCGGGGTGACAAGATAGATAGATAACAGCAGCAATGCATTAGGTAAGTATGTACTGCTGTGGACATATACATATCTGTGCCGTCAGTTTCCTGTTATCGTTATTCACCTCAGATCCTGTTCACATAGGAAGATGGGCGGCTGACGGCCATACATTTTGACGCCTTCTCTAAAGACACAATCAGCCGAGGATCAGGTGTTTCTCCTGTAATCAGCTGATCGGTGTCACTTTTACACGGGTCGATATGAGCTGCAGGAGCGTTTCCTGCATCACTCCAGGGAGATAATCTGCCCGTGTAAAAGGCCCTTTGGAGACATCTCAGCTGCCCACAGTGCACCGGCAGGCGACAGGCCATACCGTATTATATAAATCACTGTATTTAAAGGAACTGCAAAAAAATAGCAAAAAAAATTATTCCTGAATAAAAATTTAAGTAGTAACCCTTACGGACTGTCCGATTATTGCCCAAACCTCGAATTGCCCCAAATTCACAGTCAGCTGAAGCCAATGTCCGTCACTATGTCCGTAATACTGTACAACCAGACACCAGCATGCGCCATTCTACAAAGCTGCTTCTAGTTATGGAACCGTTCACACATCCCATGCTCCAATACTGATACATGATACATGACGTTGAAAGTAAAAGGTGAATAAATGGCCGTCGCTCCAAGTTGTATCATAGTGATCCCCGCTCACAGCCTCCTAACATGGCAGCCATCACTTTCTTCCACTGCCACCTAAAGGTAAGTGCTGACGCCGGAGGTAAGTGCTGACGCCGGAGGTAAGTGCTGACGCCGGAGGTAAGTGCTGACGCCGGAGGTAAGTGCTGACGCCGGAGGTAAGTGCTGACGCCGGAGGTAAGTGCTGATCAAGGGTGACGATACCGCGGGCCAGACAAATATTACAGGAACACAAGGAATTATGCAAAACAATTGCCGGCTAAGGGTCCATTTACACAGAAAGATTATCTGCCAAAGATTTGAAGCCAAAGCCAGAAATGGATTTGAAAAGAGGAGAAATCTCAGGCTTTCCTTTATGACCTGTTCTCTGTTTCTAGTCTGTTTCTGGCTTTGGCTTCAAATCTTTGGCAGATAATCTTTCTGTGTAAATAGACCCTAAGAGCCAGGCATGAGCGGCGATGAAGCGGTTAACCTTCCAGCTGCCCGCTATCCCCATGCTATTGCACAGCGAGACCTTGGATTCTTTTGCTTGCAAGGGTTGTCAGTTTGCATCAGATCCGTGCGGTCAGAGCGTCCGTCCTGCGCTGCAGATGTGCGGCTACATCTCCCAATATACTTATCCTGGATGAAGACGTCAGACTCTGAATCTCTTACAGTGGACGATCACTCCCAGAATCCTCATCCACTAGAGCTTTTATCTTTCCAGTTTACGTGTTTTTTATGTTGCTGTGCCGCATTGTGCTGCATTATGTGACTGGCTCTAAGAAGAGAACACAGTGGCGGGAGGAAGGCTCAACTATAGACATATTAAAGCCCCTCTGTATCCACTGTCTGTCTGATGAGAGTAAATCCTTACCGCTCGTGTCTCTTAGAAAGCCCCCGGTGCCTCGGCCAGATCAGAAAATTATCTTTTAAACTTGCAGCGCTGTGTCGTACTGTCGTGGCCTAGAGTGTCTGTGCCCCAGGTCTGCGGCGCCTCTCCTTTCTTCCTCCCCGCCCTCCTCATCATTAGGCACGCCCCCATGCAGGACTTCTTTTCATTGCACCTGTGTCACTATAGCCCATGCGCAGTGTTTAGACAGGTGATGAATAGAAATCCTTCCTAATGATGAGGCGGGTGGGGAGGAAGAAAGGAGAGGCGTCGCAGGCCTGGGGCACAGGTAAGGATTTACTTTCATCAAACAGATTGTACTAGCGGTTTGGTGGGGTGAGCTGGTGGATACAGAGTCACTTTAAAGTAGCAGTCCAGGATTTTTTTTTGTTTTTTTTTGGAGGTCAATGCATCTCTATAGGAGCGCTCTAACGGACATGCATTGGAGATCCTGACTTCCGGCCTTCAATAGACCTGTAGAAAGAAGAGCCGTGACATCATTGGGATCCGAGTAGCGCCATAGGACTTTATTGGAGCCGTAGGACACCGATCATCATTGACTGCTGTTAGTTTCCCTCTAAAGGGGTTTATTAGGCTTTTAGAAAAAATGTTTTCAGCGCAGGAAATGGGTGAGAAAAAAAAAAAAAAAAAAAAAAAGAAGGCGGCACTCACTGTACACGGCTGTCAATCACTGGCACTAACAAGTGAGGGCAGTGCCTGGCTGCATCGCCCGGTGCTCACTGTGTGGTACCTCTACCAGGGCCCGTCCGCCCGGTAGTCTAGACCTGTGGGGTAGCATGTGATCAGGAGCACACAGAAGGGTAAGTATCCACCCCATCCCTCCCCCGTGATCAGTTTTGCTAAAAGCCAAGAAAACCCCCTTTAATCCCGGACAAACGTGTAATTACTGAGACTCAGAGAGGAATCTGTCATATTTATTTCATTAGTACAAAAAAGAGAAGAGGAGACAGGAGAAGTTTCTTATTCTGTCGGCTTTGTGGGAAATGATGGTTACTGCGTGTACGCTGCCCCCCTGTGGTGTACTGATGCAGTGCAGTCATCCGTTATATAGAGTGAAGATGCAGTTTAGTCTGTTACAGCGCTGGGATCCTGCTGGCGCGGTGCTTTTTTTTAAAAAACTGGTTTATGCTTATACCTGATTGTTAGCAACATATGGGCTGACATCATCAATCGGCTGTGACCACGTTTGATCATTTCATCCTATCTTTTGCCTGCTTGCTTGTTTAAAAAGAATATATGTCACCAAATTTTTTTCTTCTTTTTTTTTTCCTTTTTTTCTTCAACTAGATGCGAAATGTATTGTTCATACTTTTTTTAATGTATTTTTGGATTTTTGTTGTTTACATTCTGGTCAGGAAATAAGAAAAGTTAAATACTAATTGAGCTAACATGGGAAACTGCAGAAGGAAAGTGACATGTAACCTTGACTGCTGAAAATGTGGCCTCACCCAACATGCTGGTGATCTCACACCCCTCTATCCCTCTATCTTGTGGTTGTATGTAAAAAAAAAAAAAAAAAAAAAAAAAAGGGGGGAGGGGGGGGTAGTCTTTTTTTTGTTAGTGTCTGCAGATTATGGGTATATTCACACAAGTTGATCTGCATTTTCCATCAAGATTTTGCAGGCCGGCGCTATGTTGCAAAAAGGAAAATTTAAATAATATGAACATTTAGCTCAAAATAATTAATTTTCAAAAAGGAACAAAGTGGAATTTACACCCCCAAAATTTGCTGTGCAATTTCTTGCGAGGCCAGCGGGACCCCGTAGGTGACCATACTTTTAGGTTTAGGCTCAGAAGGACATACAGCAGCTGATAAGTATGGGAAGACTGGAGATTTTTGAATAGAAGTAATTTACAAATCTATATAACTTTCTGGCACCAGTTTATCTGAAAAACTACCTCTTTAATTCTTAAAAGCAAGAAAAAAAAACTGATTAAGTTATAAGAGGACGGAATGACCCGAAGCGAAAAAGTCGAGTTGCCGAGCAACCAGTAAACACTCTCTTCACCCCGAGTATCACTTCATGCGGAGTCATCTAGGCAGAGACAGCGGGTTGCTAGGCAACCAGCTAGAGAGGCATCAAAAAACACAACAAAACCACAGGCCGTGTGTGCCAGAAGCCATTCCAGTCTACTTAGCCTGAAGAAGAGAATTATCCTAAATCCGCCAGTATCACACAGAAAGCCGTCTGGGGTGAAGCGGCTACACAAATATAACCTCAATCTACATGAAAATGCGCCAGCAGAAAACATCAACCGCGCAACGAAATAAGAGGGGAGACAGAAACGCAAGCGGTTAGATTCAACGAGCCTGACTTCTATCCAGGGGCAGCAACTTCTGTCCTTTCAGAACCTTAAAGGGGTTATCCAGCGCTACAAAAACATGGCCGCTTTCTTCCAGAGACAGCACCGCTCTTGTCTCCAGGTTGGGTGCAGGTTTTGTAACTTGGTTCCATTGAAGTAAATGGAGCATAATTGCAAACCACACCAGATCTGTAGAAAAAAGCGGTGCCATTTTTCTAATGCCCTATTACACCTCCCAGCCAGATTGATACCTGGAAGCAGAGTCCTGCACAGGGTCAGGATTGGGAGGGGGAGAGAGGAGACATTACAGTAGGGTTAGAGATGGGAGGGGGAAGAGACGAGACATTACAGTAGAGTTAGGGATGGGAGGGGGAGAGAGGAGACATTACAGTAGGGTTAGGGATGGGAGGGGGAGAGAGGAGACATTACAGTAGGGTTAGAGATGGGAGGGGGAGAGAGGAGACATTACAGTAGGGTTAGGGATGGGAGGGGGAGAGAGGAGACATTACAGTAGGGTTAGGGATGGGAGGGGGAGAGAGGAGACATTACAGTAGGGTTAGGGATAGGAGGGGGAGAGAGGAGACATTACAGCTTCCTGCACTGCAGGAGCTCAGGTAAGACTGACTCTTTATACCAGAGAATAATAGCATTTTCTACATTCTGGAAGCACAGCTGGATATATGAATGGTACCATGTGTCTCCTTGTCCTAACAGCATCTAACAGCGTCTACAGTTTGGAAAGTGAAGTAAAGCTCCCTTTTACCTATGCTGTACCAGTACGCGGTTATCTGCTATGTCACCATGTCAGGAGTCAAGATCACTTCATAGCGGCTGAGGAGCGGCCACTATCATTTTGTCCTCTAATGTTCTACAAAAGAGAGTTAACCAAGTGATGCCAACATAACGTAGGCCTTGTGTACATGTGAATTAATAACTTAGTTCTGAAGCATGACTGGATTCCTTACAGGGAGAGAATTTCAAATTTTTGAAAATGCTCAATTTTGCAACGTTTTATTTTTTCACAAATAGTCATTCACTGTATCCACCCAAACTTACCGCTAACGTAAAGTACAAAGTAATGTCACACAAAGAAAAAAATCTTAGAATCATCCGGATACAGTTTGTAAGATTCGATAGGGTTTTGTCTCGAAAATTTTAACCTCAGGCAATTTCGGCCTTCGATAAATTTTTGATACCTTCAGTCTTTACAGATTATGGAGGAAATAATGACAGGACCACACAAAGCAAATTGCTAGTAAAAGAAAATTTTTGAAAAGGAGGCAATTACGTCTGCTCTACAACCCAACATACAAGGAGAGCACGGACCAAAACCTGATCACTGTTACCTATGTTATACCAAATGACAAAGCTGTGAGAACCGTATGAATGAATAGAAGAGAATTAGAGATGAGCGACCCTGGAGCAGCTGGAGTCCATCCGACCCCGAACATTCGGCATGTGATTAGCGGTGGCTGCTGAACTTGGATAAAGCCCTAAGGCTATGTGGAATTCATGGTTATAGTCATTGGCTGTATCCATGTTCTCCAGACAACCATAGAGCTTTATCCAACTTCAGCAGCCCCAGCTAATCAAATGCCGAACGATCAAACCCGGTTCGCTCATGTCTAAAGAGAATCCATTGGGTCTTACCATTGGGTTAGAGTCGGCTATGAGATCGCGTAGTGAATCCAGGAAGCCCTGGTCTTCTACCATCTGGGCGTTGATGTCGTGAAGCTTGGCCACACACACAGCTGCCGTCTTGCGCACATACGGATCCTCGTCCTTTAGGCACTTGCGCAATGGCTCGCAGAGGTACTCGGTGATCTTATCCACACGGATGCAGCCCATGGTACGAACGGCCAAAGCCCGAATCAAGGGGTTAGGATCCTCACAATCCTAGAAGAAGAAGAAAAAAACATATATAGGCCGGGTAAAAAATGTTCTGCAAAATAGGTCAGGAAATAGACGGTTTCCAGAAATGTAAAACCTTAGGGCAAAACCGACGCACCAACCATCCAAACTCAATGGGGGACACTTATCAAGACTGGTAAACTAGTACTTGTACTCCAGTCTTACATAAAGCCCCGTCCAGAAAGTGATCGGATACATGGGCAGGAAAAACAGCATAATGATGTAAGCTACTTCAACCCCTTTAAGGGTGCGTTCACACGTACCGGATCCGCAGCAGATTTCATCTAAATAACTGAACACAGCATCAAATCTGCTGCGGATCCTGTATGTGTGAACGCACCCTAAAGGAGAAGCTGGGGGGGGGGCGTGGAGGACGCACACAATAAACAATCACTACTCACCTCTCCCCGTACCTCTGCAGCGATGGATTGCTGCTCCGGGACCCCCGCCGGGCTCCAGGATCTCCTTCACAGCTGACATCACGGCTCAGCCAGTCAGTGACTGAGACGGGACACTGCTGCAATCACTGATTGGCTGAGTGGGCAATTTATGAGCTGGGTCGGGTATTTTCCCCGCAGTCATGACATCTTCTAATGCTGCGCTTCGCAGGCACAGGGAGAGGTAAGTATTGTTTATTACGTCCCCTCCTGTCCCTGCCGGCTGACAATTTTTTTATTTGCCAGACACTAAGTTGGCATAAAAAGTGCCACAAAATGTAGATATGCGCACAGATTAGGATATTTCAGTACACCCCATTTATATATATATATATATATATATATATATATATATATATATATATATATATTTTCTTCTTATGTTTGTAATCTACACTAAAAAAAGCACATACGTAATTGTTGTCCTAGATGGACAGTACTTTACATAAACATCACCTGTCAAGGAAATTATTTATTATTTTCATACGTTGCTACGTATGGTGACACTAACAATTCCTTCCTACTTCTTATTATCTATTCAGTCTCCTTCCCCCAGTTCTCAGACAAAGATCTGTGTGAGCCTTTCTTTCTGTCTCCCCCTCCTCCCCCACTCCCTTCTGAGACGGCTAATGTAAACAAGTCCCTGGCAGGCTGTATCTGCAACATTGTAGCTTCTTTGTAACGCTGGGAGGGTTATTCTAAGGTCAAGCTGCTGATGAACTCACTGTGATTATCCCTCCCAGCATTACAGAGAAGCTACAATGTTGCAGCCTGCCAGGGACTTGTTTACATCAGTCGTCTCAGAAAGGAGGGGGGGGGGGAGAAAGAGAAAAGCTCACACACAGATTTTTGTGTCTTTAGCAGAAAGCAGCAGCTCAGAACTGGGGGAAGGAGACTGAATAGATAATAAGTATGAAAGGAATTGTTAGTCTCACTATGGGCAACAACATATCAAAGGTCATGTTTCAGACGAATACCCCTTTAGGTTATGGACATATAGAAATATAGAAGGACGAAGAGAATATAAGAATAGTATAGCTACCTTGACAAAGCTGTTGACGGCCATTATGGCCATGTCTGGTTGGCTTTTGGCATAGTTCATAAGGTAGAGGTACACAAGTTTCTTCAGTTCCAAATTGTCGGTCTGCATACAGTTCACCACGTCCGGAAACAAAGAGCTGCAATACAGAAAGACAGGAGACATTTATCAGCTATTTCTATGATAAAGAGGGCGGTCTATTGAGTGACTCCGCCCACTGGACTCCTTAAGACAGAATGATCAGGGATTTCAATCAAAATGTTACACGTTATGCTGAATATTTCTGCTCTATAACAAGATGGCTATAGACTAGAAAGCATATGGTGATAGGTTCCCTTTAAATGCGAACGATATAACGATTTTCTGCACGATAATCGTCCCATATAATAGGGCCCTTACTAAGGAGTTCAACACACAATCCCCCTGTGATGGTGGCTGCAGGTGGACAGTATGCAGGGATTAGGAGCCCTATAGTAGAAAAGCTGGTACTTGTCAGGGATCTTGGACCAACGCAAAGAAAAATTCTAATTTAGAGATTTGTGGCCGTTTCTTTATTTTGACATGGGAGGAGACGTATCAGGCCCGCTCGACCAGTCAGTGACTGAAGCGGTGTACCACCTCCGCCCCTGACTGACTGAGCGGCCCTGTGACATCACATCCTGAGTCCTCCTCACCACCAGGACGCAGCCACGGACAAGAGCTGCGAAGTGCGGTCACCAGCGCAGGAGCATGTTATATTTTTATATGTTAGATTTTTTTTTACCCACCCCCTCCATGGGCATTGTTTTCAAAATAGTCCTGCCCTGTGCTCTCCTTTAGGAAAAAAACGAAAGAAAAATAAAACAGTGAAGTGCAATGGCAGCCTTAGGGAGAGTAAATGGATCCGTGTATAGTTTTAGCTTTTTAAATTTATATATATATATATATATATATATATATATATATATATATATATATATGTAAACATGGATGAAGGAGGTATATGGAGCACAAATAATACATAAGAAGAATAAACTGGTGGGGAAAGTGGAGAGGGAGTGCTGGGAAATATATTCCATTGCACTATATATCAGTGAGATATCTGGAGCTGTGTGTGAGGGACTACTTTGTATACAGCTCAGTGGAGGAAGACAGGAGAAGTCGGCTGTGGTAACTAGGGAGTCGCCAATGGCCTGACTGGAAATACAGATACTTCATGGTCACATGATGAGAGGCTAAAAGGAGCGAAAAACGACACTGGAGAGTGGTCCTTCTCCCCATGGATGGTGTTAGCATAGTGCTGTGTATTATTGCAGGGCTTCATTTTATTTTTTATTTATTATAATTATTTTTTTATTTTAATACATGTTCTAGAGAAGCTTCCCCATTACCTGACATCTTTGCCGACAGTCATGGCAGCAATAACCTTCTTCACCGCCTCCTTGCGCTTTTCCTTCTTCTCATTGTTCAGTTCTGCTTTGAGTTCAAAGATCTCTCCTGAAATCAGACAAACGTGTAGAGAACATGGGAGGGGTCATCGGTGTCCTCAGGGAGAGGAGGGGGCGCAGGAAGGAATATTTATGGAATAAAGTAACAGACACAGATAAAGCTGAAGGCGATCTATACGCTCTTTATCAGCACGTCCTCCAGACTCCATATTCCATGTGATTTTGTACATGCAGTAAGGTAGGTGGGTGCTTAAAGTGTACCTGTCACTATTTTTATTTTTTTAATAAATTGATTGCAATCACAACTCCTTATTTCTTTAAAAAAAAAAAAAAAACAAACAAACAAAAAAAAACAGTGCCTCCTTAAAGTGTCACGGTCGGGTTTTTGTTTTTTTTTGCAGAAATCAATAGTACAGGCGATTTTAAGAAACTTTGTTATTGGGTTTATTGGGCGAAAAGTGCTTTTTTATCATGAAAAAGCAGTTAGAAGCTCTCCCCCCTGACTTCATGTTTCTCTTATGGAGAGGAGAGGGGTGGAGGGAGATGAGGCACCAAAAACAGGAAAACAAAGAGTTAATTTACAGCTAAATCACTGGGCTATCTCCTCTTAAGTCAGCACTGACCTCTCTGACCACTGAATACTGGCTTTCTCACAGGTCCCGCTGTGTAATCCTTTGTTCTCTGCTCTCTGCTGGCGACTAATCTCCCTCCTCCCCCCTCCATAGGTTACACAGGGCTCAACTGATGTGAAGGAGTTAAGATTTCCTGATAATGAGCAGTGGATGAGAGGGGGGGCTGGGGAAAATCTTTTTGAATACAGATCATGGCAGATTTGCTTAATAAATCCAATTACAAAGTTTCCTAAAATCACCTGGACTATTGATTTCTGCAAAAAAATGTAAACGACAGTGACACTTTAAGCCCCTATTCCACAGGGCGACTATGAGGAGCAAACGAGCGCTATCACCTTGTTCCCCGCTCGCTGCCATTGCTATTCCACGCGGGAAGGGCCGGGGGGAGCTGCGGGGGGGCTGCCCGGGTGATACACGGAGCAACAGCAGTAGATCGTTGCTGTATAAGTCGTTTGTTTTTAAACACCTTGAAAGACAAACGACTGCAACGATGAGCCGACATAAACAATGTCGGTTGATCGTTGCCTTCTATTCCACGGGACGACTATCGGCCGATAATCGTTCTGTGGAATAGGGTCTTTAGGGGGAGATGGTACTACATATAAAAAGCCAAAAAATTGCAAATACTACCGACCTTTCTTGTTGGTGGTGAAATACTTGGAGTCGGTCATGTTTGCACGTTCTCTTCAGGGACCTAAAAGAAAGAAACACAGACTGTATGAATACCCGGGGCCGGCGCTCCCTGACTAGGCCGCACAGTCACTCCATAATGGAGACACAAATACACTAGGAAATCTCCGCCCAGTATAGCGCCACCCTGTAACACATAAAACTGCAGGCTCCTTGGTGAAGCGATGTACACAATAGCCTCAATGACTACTGGACTTGGCCATGCGGTGCGTTACAAATAGACGCCATTGGATCTCACATCCTTAAAGTCAAAATTTCACTGAGAGGTGAGAAAGATATCTCATTTCGGCCACACGATTAAATGTAATTGTGAAAATTAAAGGGGTACATCGCAAAAGGTTTTGTCTTTGAAATCAATTGGTGTCAGAAAGTTATATAGATTTGTAATTTACTTCTATTTAAAAATCTCCAGTCTTCCAGTACTTATCAGCTGCTGTATGTCCCGCAGGAAGTGGTGTATTCTCTCCAGTGTCACACTGATGTCTGTTGTAAATAAAGAGGCAAAGATACCAACCAGTAACAGTTTCTGGGATACATTGGATACACTGTTCCCTGGATTTGTTCAGCCTTGTTAGGCCGCACTCACATGTTGCATTTTTTTTCCCTACGTTCCTACGTTTTTTTTTTTTAACAACGGACGCAAGGCCACCCACTGTGTTCCGACTTTGTTATTTTAACATCTGATCTTTAGAACGGACGGTAAAAAAATAAAGATGCCTATTATTACCGAACAGAATCCAGAAACAATAGCGGATGACACAGCCGGCGGGCGCGTCCGAGGGTTCCTAATGTTCCTGCAGCTGATACAGAACTACTGGCTGCAGGAACGTGCTGAACATCGCCTGGCATCCAGCAGTATAACAACGTCCATTGTTATGCAACGGCCGGTGTTATACATAGTGTGAACATTAGAGAGTGCTTGGGGGTAAACAACAGCTTTTTGGTTAAAGTGATGGAGATTCTTTAAACCTTCGTGTGCGGAAGCAGCAAAACATTACAGCGTAACATCATCCCATAGGGGGCGACACTCAGGAATAACCCCCAGGTATATGGGCCCCTGCTGTATACAGATATATCACATAGTAAGTGTACAACCAGGTATATGGGCCCCTGCTGTATACAGATATATCACATAGTAAGTGTACCCCCAGGTATATGGGCCCCTACTGTATACAGATATATCACATAGTAAGTGTACCCCCAGGTATACGGGCCCCTGCTGTATACAGACAGATCACATAGTAAGTGTACCCCCAGGTATATGGGCCCTGCTGTATACAGATCACATAGTAAGTGTACCCCCAGGTATATGGGCCCCTGCTGTATACAGATCACATAGTAAGTGTACCCCCAGGTATATGGGCCCCTGCTGTATACAGACGTATCACATAGTAAGTGTACCCCCAGGTATATGGGCCCCTGCTGTATACAGACGTATCACATAGTAAGTGTACCCCCAGGTATATGGGCCCCTGCTGTATACAGATATATCACATAGTAAGTGTACAACCAGGTATATGGGCCCCTGCTGTATACAGATATATCACATAGTAAGTGTACCCCCAGGTATACGGGCCCCTGCTGTATACAGACAGATCACATAGTAAGTGTACCCCCAGGTATATGGGCCCTGCTGTATACAGATCACATAGTAAGTGTACCCCCAGGTATATGGGCCCCTGCTGTATACAGATATATCACATAGTAAGTGTACCCCCAGGTATATGGGCCCCTGCTGTATACAGATATATCACATAGTAAGTGTACTCCCTGGTATATGGGCCCCTGCTGTATACAGATCACATAGTAAGTGTACCCCCAGGTATATGGGCCCCTGCTGTATACAGATATATCACATAGTAAGTGTACCCCCAGGTATATGGGCCCTGCTGTATACAGATATATCACATAGTAAGTATACCCCCAGGTATATGGGCCCCTGCTGTATACAGATCACATAGTAAGTGTACCCCCAGGTATATGAGCCCCTGCTGTATACAGATCACATAGTAAGTGTACCCCCAGGTATATGGGCCCCTGCTGTATACAGATCACATAGTAAGTGTACCCCCAGGTATATGGGCCCCTGATGTATACAGATCAGATAGTAAGTGTACCCCCAGGTATATGGGCCCCTGCTGTATACAGATCACATAGTACGTGTACCCCTAGGTATATGGGCTCTGCTGTATACAGATCACATAGTAAGTGTACCCCCAGGTATATGAGCCCCTGCTGTATACAGATCACATAGTAAGTGTACCCCCAGGTATATGGGCCCCTGCTGTATACAGATATATCACATAGTAAGTGTACTCCCAGGTATATGGGCCCCTGCTGTATACAGATAACATAGTAAGTGTACCCCCAGGTATATGGTCCCCTCCTGTATACAGATCACATAGTAAGTGTACCCCCAGGTATATGGGCCCCTGCTGTATACAGATCACATAGTAAGTGTACCCCCAGGTATATGGGCTCTGCTGTATACAGATCACATAGTAAGTGTACCCCCAGGTATATGGGCCCCTGCTGTATACAGATATATCACATAGTAAGTGTACTCCCAGGTATATGGGCCCCTGCTGTATACAGATAACATAGTAAGTGTACCCCCAGGTATATGGTCCCCTCCTGTATACAGATCACATAGTAAGTGTACCCCCAGGTATATGGGCCCCTGCTGTATACAGATCACATAGTAAGTGTACCCCCAGGTATATGGGCTCTGCTGTATACAGATCACATAGTAAGTGTACCCCCAGGTATATGGGCCCCTGCTGTATATAGATCACACAGTAAGTGTACACCCGGGTATATGGGCCCCTGCTGTATACAGATCACATAGTAAGTGTACCCCCAGGTATATGGGCCCCTGCTGTATACAGATATATCACATAGTAAGTGTACTCCCAGGTATATGGGCCCCTGCTGTATACAGATCACATAGTAAGTGTACCCCTAGGTATATGGGCCCCTGCTGTATACAGATCACATAGTAAGTGTACCCCCAGGTATATGGGCCCCTGCTGTATACAGATATATCACATGAACCTCTCCTTCTACAAGCCAAACAAACACGAAATGTCAGTTCTCTCCAGAGGTTTTTCCTTTTGCCCCTCAAGAAACATTGACAGCATCAAACTCTGCAACGACATGGAGGAGTTCTTCAGAAAAATAAGACTGAGGGAATACTTCCATGACAAAGACCCCCCCTGCAACACGGATCCTGGTATTGAAAAGCTTATAAGGAAACCCACTAAGAATTCTACTTGGACACCACGACCTGGAACCAATTCAACACTTGATAAATACATTGACTGCTTCAGAAACAAAGTAAAATCTGAAATCCTGGAGAAAAGAAAAAAAACAAGTACATAACCTTACTCTGCAAGAACAAAAGGCTATTAAGTCACTTAAAGGGAATCAGGACATAAAAATAAAACCTGCTGATAAAGGGGGCGCAGTAGTCATCATGAACACCAGTGACTATATCCAGGAAGCAAACCGACAACTATCCAACCCCGTCCACTACTCTAACCTTGAAGGTGATCCCACAGAGGCCTACAAAAAACAACTCAAGGACATGATCAAGAAGTTTCCTAATAACATCCAGGAACAAATTAAACTGCTCCTTCCAGAAGATCCCAGACCAGGCTGCTTCTACATGCTCCCCAAGATCCACAAAGAAGGCAACCCAGGGAGACCCATAATCTCAGGCATTGAGACATTGACAGAAAATATCTCTGGTTGGATAGAAAATATCCTAAAACCCCTGGTCAGAGACACTCCCAGCTACATCCAGGACACTACTGACCTCTTAAACAAACTAAAAGCCTTAGGCCCACTACCTGACGACACCATATTGGCCACCATGGATGTGGAATCCTTGTACACTAACATCCCCCACAAAGATGGAATTGCAGCATGTCGAAAATACCTGGAGAAACAAGACCTCCCAATAAAACCAATCACACAACTCATTCAATTCCTGCTAACCCATAACCATTTTGCCTTTGGAGATGACCTATACCTCCAGCAAATGGGGACATCAATGGGCTCAAGATGTGCACCCCAGTATGCAAATCTTTTTATGGCAGAACTGGAAGGAGCATACCTATCCACATGCACCATCAAACCTATGACTTACCTTCGATACATTGACGATATCCTGATTATCTGGACTGCAGGTGAGGAGGCCCTGCTTAAATTTCATGAAGACTTCACTGACTTTCACCCCACCATGAACCTTAAACTAAGCCATTCCCATAGTGAAATCAATTTTTTGGACACAACTATATGCATTAAAGACCACTGGATACTAACATCAATATACCGCAAACCGACAGACCGAACTGCTTACCTGAGAAGCGACAGCTTCCATCCCAAACATACAAAACAATCCATTATATACAGCCAGGCTATTCGATACAACCGTATCTGCTCAGAAAAAGCAGACCTGGACCAGCACCTCCTGAATCTTAGGACTGAATTCCTCCAATTGGGCTACAAACCAAACATGACGGACAAACAGATCAGCCAAGCAGCAGCCATCAACAGGGACACTCTCCTCACATACAAGGAGGCCCAAGATGAACCCCGAGTGCCCCTAGTTGTCACCTACAACCCACAGCTGGAGATCCTACGAAAGATTTCTAGGGAACTCCAATCTGTGCTACACAAGGACAGCAGACTAAAAGAAATATTCCCAGTCCCCCCGCTGCTTTCATTTCGGCAACCACCAAACCTGCGACAAATCATTATCCGCAGTGCTCTGAAGGCCCCAACGGATAATGTCCCCTCACCCTGCCACAAAACCGGTGCAAAACCTGCACACATATCCATAACTCTGACAGTGTACCAGTCCCACAGTCACAGGAGGGACACACAATCAAGGGAACATTTACTTGCAGATCTTCCAATGTGGTGTATCTGATCATGTGTGTGTGATGTCCCACAACAGGCCTCTATGTGACTATATATGTGTGTGATGCCCCACTACAGGCCTCTATGTGACTATATGTGTGTGTGATGCCCCACTACAGGCCTCTATGTGACTATATGTGTGTGTGATGCCCCACTACAGGCCTCTATGTGACTATATGTGTGTGTGATGCCCCACTACAGGCCTCTATGTGACTATATGTGTGTGTGATGCCCCACTACAGGCCTCTATGTGACTATATGTGTGTGTGATGCCCCACTACAGGCCTCTATGTGACTATATGTGTGTGCGATGTCCCACAACAGGCCTCTATGTGACTATATGTGTGTGTGATGCCCCACTACAGGCCTCTATGTGACTATATGTGTGTGTGATGCCCCACAACAGGCCTCTATGTGACTATATGTGTGTGTGATGCCCCACTACAGGCCTCTATGTGGGGGAAACAGGGCAGAGACTCAGTCAACGTATGAACTCACACCGATTTACTATTAACAACGGCCGGACAGATCTCCCTGTGGCTGCACATTTCTCTGGAGAGGGACACACAGTAGAAGACCTGCGGGTTACAGTCTTAATGGGACATTTTAAGACACAAAGAGAAAGAAGGGAATGGGAATATAAACTAATGCTCAAATTTAAAACTTTGCAACATGGTCTCAATATCCATGCCAGCTTCATGTCGGCCTATGTGTGACCTGTTCTGGCTATGAAGACCATTAATTGCTATTAGGCCATTAATCTGACAACAATCAGATAGCAGCTAGAGATCACCATCCTCTTGTCACGCCTCATGAGCTATAGTTTATGGACCTGTTGTATATAGCAGACCCTGTGTATATATTACATTTTGTTCATTCCAAAGTTTCCTAAAATCCTTTGATGAGTTCTGTTTAGTGTGTATATAAGTCTGTGATTTTTTTCAGTTCTGTATAACATCTTGTCTGACGAAGGGAGCTATAGACTCCGATAGCTTACACTCACATATACTCAGTTACCTCCAAAAGGTATCGCCTGATTACTTCTCTATTCTACAGATATATCACATAGTAAGTGTACCCCCAAGTATATGGAAGCCCCTGCTGTATACAGATCACATAGTAAGTGTACCCCCAGGTATATGGGCCCTGCTGTATACAGATCACATAGTAAGTGTACCCCCAGGTATATGGGCCCCTGCTGTATACAGATCACATAGTAAGTGTACCCCCAGGTATATGGGCCCCTGCTGTATACAGATCACATAGTAAGTGTACCCCCAGGTATATGGCCCCTGCTGTATACAGACAGATCACATAGTAAGTGTACCCCCAGGTATATGGGCCCTGCTGTATACAGATCACATAGTACGTGTACCCCCAGGTATATGGGCCCCTGCTGTATACAGATCACATAGTAAGTGTACCCCCAGGTATATGGGCCCCTGCTGTATACAGATCACATAGTAAGTGTACCCCCAGGTATATGGGCCCCTGCTGTATACAGATCACATAGTAAGTGTACCCCCAGGTATATGGGCCCCTGCTGTATACAGATCACATAGTAAGTGTACCCCCAGGTATATGGCCCCTGCTGTATACAGACAGATCACATAGTAAGTGTACCCCCAGGTATATGGGCCCTGCTGTATACAGATCACATAGTACGTGTACCCCCAGGTATATGGGCCCCTGCTGTATACAGATCACATAGTAAGTGTACCCCCAGGTATATGGGCCCCTGCTGAATACAGATCACATAGTAAGTGTACCCCCAGGTATATGGGCCCCTGCTGTATACAGACGTATCACATAGTAAGTGTACCCCCAGGTATATGGGCCCCTGCTGTATACAGATATATCACATAGTAAGTGTACCCCCAGGTATATGGGCCCCTGCTGTATACAGACGTATCACATAGTAAGTGTACCCCCAGGTATATGGGCCCCTGATGTATAGAGACATATCACATAGTAAGTGTACCCCCAGGTATATGGGCCCCTGCTGTATACAGATCACATAGTAAGTGTACCCCCAGGTATATGGAAGCCCCTGCTGTATACAGATCACATAGTAAGTGTACTCCCAGGTATATGGGCCCCTGCTGTATACAGATCACATAGTAAGTGTACCCCCAGGTATATGGGCCCCTGCTGAATACAGATCACATAGTAAGTGTACCCCCAGGTATATGGGCCCCTGCTGTATACAGATCACATAGTAAGTGTACCCCCAGGTATATGGGCCCCTGCTGTATACAGATCACATAGTAAGTGTACCCCCAGGTATATGGGCCCCTGCTGTATACAGATCACATAGTAAGTGTACCCCCAGGTATATTGGCCCTGCTGTATACAGATCACATAGTAAGTGTCCCCCCAGGTATATGGCAGCCCATGCTGTATACAGATATATCACATAGTAAGTGTACTCCCAGGTATATGGGCCCCTGCTGTATACAGATCACATAGTAAGTGTACCCCCAGGTATATGGGCCCCTGCTGTATACAGATCACATAGTAAGTGTACCCCCAGGTATATGGGCCCCTGCTGTATACAGATCACATAGTAAGTGTACCCCCAGGTATATGGGCCCCTGCTGTATACAGATCACATAGTAAGTGTACCCCCAAGTATATGGAAGCCCCTGCTGTATACAGATCACATAGTAAGTGTACCCCCAGGTATATGGGCCCCTGCTGTATACAGATCACATAGTAAGTGTACCCCCAGGTATATGGGCCCTGCTGTATGCAGATCACATAGTAAGTGTACCCCCAGGTATATGGGCCCCTACTGTATACAGATCACATAGTAAGTGTACCCCCAGGTATATGGGCCCCTGCTGAATACAGATCACATAGTAAGTGTACCCCCAGGTATATGGGCCCCTGCTGTATACAGATCACATAGTAAGTGTACCCCCAGGTATATGGGCCCCTGCTGTATACAGATCACATAGTAAGTGTACCCCCAGGTATATGGGCCCCTGCTGTATACAGATCACATAGTAAGTGTACCCCCAGGTATATGGGCCCCTGCTGTATACAGACGTATCACATAGTAAGTGTACCCCCAGGTATATGGGCCCCTGATGTATAGAGACATATCACATAGTAAGTGTACCCCCAGGTATATGGGCCCCTGCTGTATACAGATCACATAGTAAGTGTACCCCCAGGTATATGGAAGCCCCTGCTGTATACAGATCACATAGTAAGTGTACCCCTAGGTATATGGGCCCCTGCTGTATACAGATCACATAGTAAGTGTACCCCCAGGTATATGGGCCCCTGCTGAATACAGATCACATAGTAAGTGTACCCCCAGGTATATGGGCCCCTGCTGTATACAGATCACATAGTAAGTGTACCCCCAGGTATATGGGCCCCTGCTGTATACAGATCACATAGTAAGTGTACCCCCAGGTATATGGGCCCCTGCTGTATACAGATCACATAGTAAGTGTACCCCCAGGTATATTGGCCCTGCTGTATACAGATCACATAGTAAGTGTCCCCCCAGGTATATGGCAGCCCATGCTGTATACAGATATATCACATAGTAAGTGTACTCCCAGGTATATGGGCCCCTGCTGTATACAGATCACATAGTAAGTGTACCCCCAGGTATATGGGCCCCTGCTGTATACAGATCACATAGTAAGTGTACCCCCAGGTATATGGGACCCCTGCTGTATACAGATACCACCATAGTAAGTGTACCCCGGTAGTATATGGAAGCCCCTGCTGTATACAGATCAGTAGTAAGTGTACCCCCAGGTATATGGGCCCTGCTGTATACAGATCACATAGTAAGTGTACCCCCAGGTATATGGGCCCCTGCTGTATACAGACGTATCACATAGTACGTGTACCCCCAGGTATATGGGCCCCTGCTGTATACAGATCACATAGTAAGTGTACCCCTGCTGTATACAAATCACATAGTAAGTGTACTCCCAGGTATATGGGCCCCTGCTGTATACAGATCACATAGTAAGTGTACCCCCAGGTATATGGGCCCCTGCTGTATACAGACGTATAACATAGTACGTGTACCCCCAGGTATATGGGCCCCTGCTGTATACAGATCACATAGTAAGTGTACCCCCAGGTATATGGAAGCCCCTGCTGTATACAGACGTATCACATAGTAAGTGTACCCCCAGGTATATGGCCCCTGCTGTATACAGATCACATAGTAAGTGTGCCCCCAGGTATATGGGCCCCTGCTGTATACAGACGTATCACATAGTACGTGTACCCCCAGGTATATGGGCCTCTGCTGTATACAGATCACATAGTAAGTGTACCCCTAGGTATATGGGCCCCTGCTGTATACAGATATATCACATAGTAAGTGTACCCCTAGGTATATGGGCCCCTGCTGTATACAGATATATCACATAGTAAGTGTACCCCCAGGTATATGGGCCCCTTCTGTATACAGATCACATAGTAAGTGTACCCCCAGGTATATGGGCCCCTGCTGTATACAGATCACATAGTAAGTGTACCCCCAGGTATATGGGCCCCTGCTGTATACAGACGTATCACATAGTAAGTGTACCCCCAGGTATATGGGCCCCTGCTGTATACAGATCACATAGTAAGTGTACCCCCAGGTATATGGGCCCCTGCTGTATACAGATCACATAGTAAGTGTACCCCCAGGTATATGGGCCCCTGCTGTATACAGATGTATCACATAGTAAGTGTACCCCCAGGTATATGGCCCCTGCTGTATACAGATCACATAGTAAGTGTACCCCCAGGTATATTGGCCCCTGCTGTATACAGACAGATCACATAGTAAGTGTACCCCCAGGTATATGGGCCCCTGCTGTATACAGATCACATAGTAAGTGTACCCCCAGGTATATGGGCCCCTGCTGTATACAGATCACATAGTAAGTGTACCCCTAGGTATATGGGCCCCTGCTGTATACAGATCACAGGTATACAGACCCCCAGGTATATGGCAGCCAATGCTGTATACAGATGTATCACATAGTAAGTGTACTACCAGGTATATGGCAGCCAATGCTGTATACAGATATATCACATAGTAAGTGTACCCCAATGGATATGGGCCCCTGCTGTATACAGATATATCACATAGTAAGTGTACCCCCAGGTATATGGGCCCTGCTGTATACAGATCACAAAGTAAGTGTACCCCCAGGTATATGGCCCCCCACTGTATACAGATCACATAGTAAGTGTACCCCCAGGTATATGGGCCCTGCTGTATACAGATCACATAGTAAGTGTACCCCCAGGTATATGGGCCCCTGCTGTATACAGATCACATAGTAAGTGTACCCCTAGGTATATGGGCCCCTGCTGTATACAGATCACATAGTAAGTGTACTTCCAGGTATATGGGCCCCTGCTGTATACAGATCACATAGTAAGTCTACCCCCAGGTATATGGGCCCCTGCTGTATACAGACGTATTACATAGTAAGTGTACTCCCAGGTATATGGAAGGCCCTGCTGTATACAGATATATCCCATAGTAAGTGTACCCCCAGGTATATGGGCCCCCGCTGTATACAGATCACATAGTAAGTGTACCCCCCAGGTATATGGGCCCTGCTGTATACAGATATATCACATAGTAAGTGTACCCCCAGGTATATGGGCCCCTGCTGTATACAGATATATCACAAAGTAAGTGTACCCCCAGGTATATGGGCCCCCGCTGTATACAGATATATCACATAGTAAGTGTACCCCCAGGTATATGGGCCCCTGCTGTATACAGATCACATAGTAAGTGTACCCCCAGGTATATGGGCCCCTGCTGTATACAGATCACATAGTAAGTGTACCCCCAGGTATATGGGCCCCTGCTGTATACAGATCACATAGTAAGTGTACTACCAGGTATTTGGGCCCCTGCTGTATACAGATCACATAGTAAGTGTACCCCCAGGTATATGGGCCCCTGCTGTATACAGATCACATAGTAAGTGTACCCCTAGGTATATGGGCCCCTGCTGTATACAGATCACATAGTAAGTCTACCCCCAGGTATATGGGCCCCTGCTGTATACAGACGTATCACATAGTAAGTGTACCCCCAGGTATATGGCCCCTGCTGTATACAGATCACATAGTAAGTGTACCCCCAGGTATATGGCCCCTGCTGTATACAGATCACATAGTAAGTGTACCCCCAGGTATATGGGCCCCTGCTGTATACAGATATATCACATAGTAAGTGTACCCCCAGGTATATGGGCCCTGCTGTATACAGATATATCACATAGTAAGTGTACCCCCAGGTATATGGGCCCCCGCTGTAGACAGATATATCACATAGTAAGTGTACCCCCAGGTATATGGCCCCTGCTGTATACAGATATATCACATAGTAAGTGTACCCCCAGGTATATGGGCCCCCGCTGTATACAGATATATCACATAGTAAGTGTACCCCCAGGTATATGGGCCCCTGCTGTATACAGATCACATAGTAAGTGTACCCCCAGGTATATGGGCCCCTGCTGTATACAGATCACATAGTAAGTGTACCCCCAGGTATATGGGCCCCTGCTGTATACAGATCACATAGTAAGTGTACTACCAGGTATATGGGCCCCTGCTGTATACAGATCACATAGTAAGTGTACCCCCAGGTATATGGGCCCCTGCTGTATACAGATCACATAGTAAGTGTACCCCTAGGTATATGGGCCCCTGCTGTATACAGATCACATAGTAAGTCTACCCCCAGGTATATGGGCCCCTGCTGTATACAGACGTATCACATAGTAAGTGTACCCCCAGGTATATGGCCCCTGCTGTATACAGATCACATAGTAAGTGTACCCCCAGGTATATGGCCCCTGCTGTATACAGATCACATAGTAAGTGTACCCCCAGGTATATGGCCCCTGCTGTATACAGATCACATAGTAAGTGTACCCCCAGGTATATGGGCCCCCACTGTATACAGATGTATCACATAATAAGTGTACCCCCAGGTATATGGCCCCTGCTGTATACAGATCACATAGTAAGTGTACCCCCAGGTATATGGCAGCCCATGCTGTATACAGATATATCACATAGTAAGTGTACCCCAAGGGATATGGGCCCCAGCTGTATACAGATCACATAGTAAGTGTACCCCTAGGTATATGGGCCCCTGCTGTATACAGGTATATCACATAGTAAGTGTACCCCCAGGTATATGGGCCCCCAGGTATACAGATCACAGGTATACAGACCCCCAGGTATATGGCAGCCAATGCTGTATACAGATATATCAAATAGTAAGTGTACCCCCAGGTATATGGGCCCCTGCTGTATACAGATCACATAGTAAGTGTACACCCAGGTATATGGCAGCCCCTGCTGTATACAGATCACATAGTAAGTGTACCCCCAGGTATATGGGCCCCCGCTGTATACAGATATATCACATAGTAAGTGTACCCCCAGGTATATGGGCCCTGCTGTATACAGATCACATAGTAAGTGTACCCCCAGGTATATGGGCCCCAGCTGTATACAGATCACATAGTAAGTACCCCCAGGTATATGGCCCCTGCTGTATACAAATATATCACATAGTAAGTGTACCCCCAGGAATATGGGCCCCCGCTGTATACAGATATATCACATAGTAAGTGTACCCCCAGGTATATGGGCCCTGCTGTATACAGATCACATAGTAAGTGTACCCCCAGGTATATGGGCCCCTGCTGTATACAGATCACATAGTAAGTGTACCCCCAGGTATATGGGCCCCTGCTGTATACAGATCACATAGTAAGTGTACCCCCAGGTATATGGGCCCTGCTGTATACAGACAGATCTCATAGTAAGTGTACCCCCAGGTATATGGGCCCCTGCTGTATACAGATATATCACTTAGTAAGTGTACCCCCAGGTATATGGGCCCCTGCTGTATACAGATCACATAGTAAGTGTACCCCCACGTATATGGAAGCCCCTGCTGTATACAGATATATCACATAGTAAGTGTACCCCCAGGTATATGGGCCCTGCTGTATACAGACAGATCTCATAGTAAGTGTACTCCCAGGTATATGGGCCCCTGCTGTATACAGATATATCACATAGTAAGTGTACCCCCAGGTATATGGGCCCCTGCTGTATACAGATCACATAGTAAGTGTACCCCCAGGTATATAGGCCCCTGCTGTATGCAGATCACATAGTAAGTGTACCCCCAGGTATATGGGCCCCTGCTGTATACAGATATATCACATAGTAAGTGTACCCCCACGTATATGGAAGCCCCTGCTGTATACAGATATATCACATAGTAAGTGTACCCCCAGGTATATGGGCCCCTGCTGTTTACACATCACATACTAAGTGTACCCCCAGGTATATGGGCCCCTGCTGTATACACATCACATAGTAAGTGTACCCCCAGGTATATGGGCCCCTGCTGTATACAGATCACATAGTAAGTGTACAACCAGGTATAGGGGCCCCTGCTGTATACAGATCACATAGTAAGTGTACCCCCAGGTATATGGCAGCCCCTGCTGTATACAGATCACATAGTAAGTGTACTACCAGGTAAATGGGCCCCTGCTGTAGACAGATATATCACATAGTAAGTGTACCCCCAGGTATATGGGCCCCTACTGTATACAGATCACATAGTAAGTGTAACCCCAGGTATATGGGCCCATGCTGTATACAGACGTATCACATAGTAAGTGTACCCCAGGTATATGGCAGCCCCTGCTGTATACAGATCACATAGTAAGTGTACCCCCAGGTATATGGCAGCCATTGCTGTATACAGATATATCACATAGTAAGTGTACCCCAGGTATATGGCAGCCCCTGCTGTATACAGATCACATAGTAAGTGTACCCCCAGGTATATGGCAGCCATTGCTGTATACAGATATATCACATAGTAAGTGTACCCCCAGGTATATGGCCCCTGCTATATACAGATCACATAGTAAGTGTACCCCCAGGTATATGGGCCCCTGCTGTATACAGATCACATAGTAAGTGTACCCCCAGGTATATAGGCCCCTGCTGTATACAGATCACATAGTAAGTGTACCCCCAGGTATATGGCAGCCCATGCTGTATACAGATATATCACATAGTAAGTGTACCCCAAGGGATATGGGCCCCAGCTGTATACAGATCACATAGTAAGTGTACCCCCAGGTATATGGGCCCCTACTGTATACAGATCACATAGTAAGTGTACTCCCAGGTATATGGCAGCCCCTGCTGTATACAGATCACATAGTAAGTGCACCCCCAGGTATATGGCCCCTGCTGTATACAGATCACATAGTAAGTGTACCCCCAGGTATATGGGCCCCTGCTGTATACAGATCACATAGTAAGTGTACCCCCAGGTATATGGGCCCCTGCTGTATACAGATATATCACATAGTAAGTGTACCCCCAGGTATATGGGCCTCTGCTGTATACAGATATATCACATAGTAAGTGTACCCCCAGGTATATGGCAGCCCCTGCTGTATACAGATCACATAGTAAGTGTACCCCCAGGTAAATGGGCCCCTGCTGTATACAGATCACATAGTAAGTGTACCCCCAGGTATATGGGCCCCTGCTGTATACAGATCACATAGTAAGTGTACCCCCAGGTATATGGCCCCTGCTGTATACAGATCACATAGTAAGTGTACCCCCAGGTATATGGGCCCCTGCTGTATACAGATCACATAGTAAGTGTACCCCCAGGTATATAGGCCCCTGCTCTATACAGATCACATAGTAAGTGTACCCCCAGGTATATGGCAGCCCATGCTGTATACAGATATATCACATAGTAAGTGTACCCCAAGGGATATGGGCCCCAGCTGTATACAGATCACATAGTAAGTGTACCCCCAGGCATATGGGCCCCTACTGTATACAGATCACATAGTAAGTGTACCCCCAGGTATATGGCCCCTGCTGTATACAGATCACATAGTAAGTGTACCCCCAGGTATATGGGCCCCTGCTGTATACAGATCACATAGTAAGTGTACCCTCAGGTATATGGGCCCCTGCTGTATACAGATATATCACATAGTAAGTGTACCCCCAGGTATATGGGCCTCTGCTGTATACAGATATATCACATAGTAAGTGTACTCCCAGGTATATGGCAGCCCCTGCTGTATACAGATATATCACATAGTAAGTGTACCCCCCAGGTATATGGGCCTCTGCTGTATACAGATATATCACATAGTAAGTGTACTCCCAGGATATGGCAGCCCCTGTTGTATACAGATATATCACATAGTAAGTGTACCCCCAGGTATATGGGCCCCTGCTGTATACAGACGTATCACATAGTAAGTGTACCCCCAGGTATATGGCAGCCCCTGCTGTATACAGATCACATAGTAAGTGTACCCCCTGGTATATGGCCCCTGCTGTATACAGATCACATAGTAAGTGTACTCCCAGGTATATGGCCCCTGCTGTATACAGATCACATAGTAAGTGTACCCCCAGGTATACGGCAGCCCATGCTGTATACAGATATATCACATAGTAAGTGTACCCCCAGGTATATGGGCTCCTGCTGTATACACATCACATAGTAAGTGTACCCCTAGGTATATGGTCCCCTGCTGTATACAGATCACATAGTAAGTGTACCCCCAGGTATATGGTCCCCTGCTGTATACAGATCACATAGTAAGTGTACCCCCAGGTATATGGCCCCTGCTGAATACAAATATATCACATAGTAAGTGTACCCCCAGGTATATGGGCCCCCGCTGTATACAGATATATCACATAGTAAGTGTACCCCCAGGTATATGGGCCCTGCTGTATACAGATCACATAGTAAGTGTACCCCCCAGGTATATGGGCCCCTGCTGTATACAGATCACATAGTAAGTGTACCCCCAGGTATATGGGCCCCTGCTGTATACAGATCACATAGTAAGTGTACCCCCAGGTATATGGGCCCTGCTGTATACAGACAGATCTCATAGTAAGTGTACTCCCAGGTATATGGGCCCCTGCTGTATACAGATATATCACATAGTAAGTATACCCCCAGGTATATGGGCCCCTGCTGTATACAGATCACATAGTAAGTGTACCCCCAGGTATATAGGCCCTCTGCTGTATGCAGATCACATAGTAAGTGTACCCCCAGGTATATGGGCCCCTGCTGTATACAGATATATCACATAGTAAGTGTACCCCCACGTATATGGAAGCCCCTGCTGTATACAGATATATCACATAGTAAGTGTACCCCCAGGTATATGGGCCCTGCTGTATACAGATCACATAGTAAGTGTACCCCCAGGTATATGGGCCCTGCTGTATACAGATCACATAGTAAGTGTACCCCCAGGTATATGGGCCCCTGCTGTTTACACATCACATACTAAGTGTACCCCCAGGTATATGGCCCTTGCTGTATACAGATCACATAGTAAGTGTACCCCCAGGTATATGGGCCCCTGCTGTATACACATCACATAGTAAGTGTACCCCCAGGTATATGGGCCCTGCTGTATACAGATCACATAGTAAGTGTACTTCCAGGTAAATGGGCCCCTGCTGTAGACAGATATATCACATATTAAGTGTACCCCCCAGGTATATGGGCCCTGCTGTATACAGATCACACAGTAAGTGTACCCCCAGGTATATGGGCCCCTGCTGTATACAGATCACATAGTAAGTGTACCCCCAGGTATATGGGCCCCTGCTGTATACAGATCACATAGTAAGTGTACCCCCAGGTATATGGCAGCCCCTGCTGTATACAGATCACATAGTAAGTGTACCCCCAGGTATATGGCAGCCCCTGCTGTATACAGATCACATAGTAAGTGTACTACCAGGTAAATGGGCCCCTGCTGTAGACAGATATATCACATAGTAAGTGTACCCCCAGGTATATGGGCCCTGCTGTATACAGGTCACATAGTAAGTGTACCCCCAGGTATATGGGCCCTGCTGTATACAGATCACACAGTAAGTGTACCCCCAGGTATATGGGCCCCTGCTGTATACAGATCACATAGTAAGTGTACCCCCAGGTATATGGGCCCTGCTGTATACAGATCACACAGTAAGTGTACCCCAGGTATATGGGCCCCTGCTGTATACAGATCACATAGTTAAGTGTACCCCCAGGTATATGGCCCCTGCTGTATACAGATCACATAGTAAGTGTACCCCCAGGTATATGGCAGCCATTGCTGTATACAGATATATCACATAGTAAGTGTACCCCCAGGTATATGGGCCCCCTGCTGTATACAGATCACAAAGTAAGTGTACCCCCAGGTATATTGGCCCCTGCTGTATACAGATCACATAGTAAGTGTACCCCAGGTATATGGCAGCCCATGCTGTATACAGATATATCACATAGTAAGTGTAACCCAGGGATATGGGCCCCAGCTGTATACAGATCACATAGTAAGTGTACCCCCAGGTATATGGGCCCCTACTGTATACAGATCACATAGTAAGTGTACCCCAAGGTATATGGCCCCTGCTGTATACAGATCGCATAGTAATTGTACCCCCAGGTATATGGCCCCTGCTGTATACAGATCACATAGTAAGTCTACCCCCAGGTATATGGGCCCCTGCTGTATACAGATATATCACATAGTAAGTGTACCCCCAGGTATATGGCCCCTGCTGTATACAGATCACATAGTAAGTGTACCCCCAGGTATATGGGCCCCTGCTGTATACAGATCACATAGTAAGTGTACCCCCAGGTATATGGCCCCTGCTGTATACAGATCACATAGTAAGTGTACCCCCAGGTATATGGCCCCTGCTGTATACAGATCACATAGTAAGTGTACCCCCAGGTATATGGGCCCCTGCTGTATACAGATAACATAGTAAGTGTACCCCCAGGTATATGGCAGCCATTGCTGTATACAGATATATCACATAGTAAGTGTACCCCCAGGTATATGGGCCCCTGCTGTATACAGATATATCACCATAGTAAGTGTACCCCCAGGTATATGGGCCCCTACTGTATACAGATCACATAGTAAGTCTACCCCCAGGTATATGGGCCCCTGCTGTATACAGATCACATAGTAAGTGTGCCCCCAGGTATATGGGCCCCTGCTGTATACAGATCACATAGTAAGTGTACCCCCAGCTATATGGGCCCCTGCTGTATACAGATCACATAGTAAGTCTACCCCCAGGTATATGGGCCCCTGCTGTATACAGATATATCACATAGTAAGTGTACCCCCAGGTATATGGCCCCTGCTGTATACAGATCACATAGTAAGTGTACCCCCAGGTATATGGTCCCCTGCTGTATACAGATCACATAGTAAGTGTACCCCCAGGTATATGGGCCCCTGCTGTATACAGATATATCACATAGTAAGTGTACCCCCAGGTATATGGGCCCCTGCTGTATACAGATCACATAGTAAGTGTACCCCCAGGTATATGGGGCCCTGCTGTATACAGATCACATAGTAAGTGTACCCCCAGGTATATGGCAGCCCCTGCTCGTATACAGATCACATAGTAAGTGTACCCCCAGGTATATGGCCCCTGTTGTATACAGATCACATAGTAAGTGTCCCCCCAGGTATATGGGCCCCTGCTGTATACAGATCACATAGTAAGTGTCCCCCAGGTATATGGAAGCCCCTGCTGTATACAGATCCCATAGTAAGTGTACCCCCAGGTATATGGGCCCCTGCTGTATACAGATATATCACATAGTAAGTGTACCCCCAGGTATATGGGCCCCCGCTGTATACAGATATATCACATAGTAAGTGTACCCCCAGGTATATGGGCCCCTGCTGTATACAGATATATCACATAGTAAGTGTACCCCCAGGTATATGGGCCCCCGCTGTATACAGATATATCACATAGTAAGTGTACCCCCAGGTATATGGGCCCCTGCTGTATACAGATATATCACATAGTAAGTGTACCCCCAGGTATATGGGCCCCTGCTGTATACAGATCACATAGTAAGTGTACCCCTAGGTATATGGGCCCCTGCTGTATACAGATCACATAGTAAGTGTACCCCCAGGTATATGGGCCCCTGCTGTATACAGATCACATAGTAAGTGTACCCCAGGTATATGGGCCCCTGCTGTATACAGATCACATAGTAAGTGTACCCCCAGGTATATGGGCCCCTGCTGTATACAGATCACATAGTAAGTGTACCCCCAGGTATATGGGCCCCTGCTGTATACAGATGTATCACATAGTAAGTGTACCCCCAGGTATATGGGCCCCTGCTGTATACAGATATATCACATAGTAAGTGTACCCCCAGGTATATGGGCCCCTGCTGTATACAGATCACATAGTAAGTGTACCCCCAGGTATATGGGCCCCTGCTGTATACAGATATATCACATAGTAAGTGTACCCCCAGGTATATGGGCCCTGCTGTATACACATCACATAGTAAGTGTACCCCCAGGTATATGGGCCCTGCTGTATACAGATCACATAGTAAGTGTACCCCCAGGTATATGGGCCCCTGCTGTATACAGATCACATAGTAAGTCTACCCCCAGGTATATGGGCCCCTGCTGTATACAGATATATCACATAGTAAGTGTACCCCCAGGTATATGGGCCCCTGCTGTATACAGATCACAAGTAAGTGTACCCCCAGGTATATGGGCCCCTGCTGTATACAGATCACATAGTAAGTGTACCCCCAGGTATATGGGCCCCTGCTGTATACAGATATATCACATAGTAAGTGTACCCCCAGGTATATGGGCCCTGCTGTATACAGATCACATAGTAAGTGTACCCCCAGGTATATGGCAGCCCCTGCTGTATACAGATCACATAGTAAGTGTACCCCCAGGTATATGGGCCCCTGCTGTATACAGATCACATAGTAAGTGTACCCCCAGGTATATGGGCCCCTGCTGTATACAGATATATCACATAGTAAGTGTACCCCCAGGTATATGGGCCTCTGCTGTATACAGATATATCACATAGTAAGTGTACCCCCAGGTATATGGCAGCCCCTGCTGTATACAGATCACATAGTAAGTGTACCCCCAGGTAAATGGGCCCCTGCTGTATACAGATCACATAGTAAGTGTACCCCCAGGTATATGGGCCCCTGCTGTATACAGATCACATAGTAAGTGTACCCCCAGGTATATGGCCCCTGCTGTATACAGATCACATAGTAAGTGTACCCCCAGGTATATGGGCCCCTGCTGTATACAGATCACATAGTAAGTGTACCCCCAGGTATATAGGCCCCTGCTCTATACAGATCACATAGTAAGTGTACCCCCAGGTATATGGCAGCCCATGCTGTATACAGATATATCACATAGTAAGTGTACCCCAAGGGATATGGGCCCCAGCTGTATACAGATCACATAGTAAGTGTACCCCCAGGTATATGGGCCCCTACTGTATACAGATCACATAGTAAGTGTACCCCAGGTATATGGCCCCTGCTGTATACAGATCACATAGTAAGTGTACCCCCAGGTATATGGGCCCCTGCTGTATACAGATCACATAGTAAGTGTACCCTCAGGTATATGGGCCCCTGCTGTATACAGATATATCACATAGTAAGTGTACCCCCAGGTATATGGGCCTCTGCTGTATACAGATATATCACATAGTAAGTGTACTCCCAGGTATATGGCAGCCCCTGCTGTATACAGATATATCACATAGTAAGTGTACCCCCAGGTATATGGGCCTCTGCTGTATACAGATATATCACATAGTAAGTGTACTCCCAGGTATATGGCAGCCCCTGTTGTATACAGATATATCACATAGTAAGTGTACCCCCAGGTATATGGGCCCCTGCTGTATACAGACGTATCACATAGTAAGTGTACCCCCAGGTATATGGCAGCCCCTGCTGTATACAGATCACATAGTAAGTGTACCCCCTGGTATATGGCCCCTGCTGTATACAGATCACATAGTAAGTGTACTCCCAGGTATATGGCCCCTGCTGTATACAGATCACATAGTAAGTGTACCCCCAGGTATACGGCAGCCCATGCTGTATACAGATATATCACATAGTAAGTGTACCCCCAGGTATATGGGCTCCTGCTGTATACACATCACATAGTAAGTGTACCCCTAGGTATATGGTCCCCTGCTGTATACAGATCACATAGTAAGTGTACCCCCAGGTATATGGTCCCCTGCTGTATACAGATCACATAGTAAGTGTACCCCCAGGTATATGGCCCCTGCTGAATACAAATATATCACATAGTAAGTGTACCCCCAGGTATATGGGCCCCCGCTGTATACAGATATATCACATAGTAAGTGTACCCCCAGGTATATGGGCCCTGCTGTATACAGATCACATAGTAAGTGTACCCCCAGGTATATGGGCCCCTGCTGTATACAGATCACATAGTAAGTGTACCCCCAGGTATATGGGCCCCTGCTGTATACAGATCACATAGTAAGTGTACCCCCAGGTATATGGGCCCTGCTGTATACAGACAGATCTCATAGTAAGTGTACTCCCAGGTATATGGGCCCCTGCTGTATACAGATATATCACATAGTAAGTATACCCCCAGGTATATGGGCCCCTGCTGTATACAGATCACATAGTAAGTGTACCCCCAGGTATATAGGCCCCTGCTGTATGCAGATCACATAGTAAGTGTACCCCCAGGTATATGGGCCCCTGCTGTATACAGATATATCACATAGTAAGTGTACCCCCACGTATATGGAAGCCCCTGCTGTATACAGATATATCACATAGTAAGTGTACCCCCAGGTATATGGGCCCTGCTGTATACAGATCACATAGTAAGTGTACCCCCAGGTATATGGCAGCCCCTGCTGTATACAGATCACATAGTAAGTGTACCCCCAGGTATATGGGCCCCTGCTGTTTACACATCACATACTAAGTGTACCCCCAGGTATATGGCCCTTGCTGTATACAGATCACATAGTAAGTGTACCCCCAGGTATATGGGCCCCTGCTGTATACACATCACATAGTAAGTGTACCCCCAGGTATATGGGCCCCTGCTGTATACAGATCACATAGTAAGTGTACTACCAGGTAAATGGGCCCCTGCTGTAGACAGATATATCACATATTAAGTGTACCCCCAGGTATATGGGCCCTGCTGTATACAGATCACACAGTAAGTGTACCCCCAGGTATATGGGCCCCTGCTGTATACAGATCACATAGTAAGTGTACCCCCAGGTATATGGGCCCCTGCTGTATACAGATCACATAGTAAGTGTACCCCCAGGTATATGGCAGCCCCTGCTGTATACAGATCACATAGTAAGTGTACCCCCAGGTATATGGCAGCCCCTGCTGTATACAGATCACATAGTAAGTGTACTACCAGGTAAATGGGCCCCTGCTGTAGACAGATATATCACATAGTAAGTGTACCCCCAGGTATATGGGCCCTGCTGTATACAGGTCACATAGTAAGTGTACCCCCAGGTATATGGGCCCTGCTGTATACAGATCACACAGTAAGTGTACCCCCAGGTATATGGGCCCCTGCTGTATACAGATCACATAGTAAGTGTACCCCCAGGTATATGGGCCCTGCTGTATACAGATCACACAGTAAGTGTACCCCCAGGTATATGGGCCCCTGCTGTATACAGATCACATAGTAAGTGTACCCCCAGGTATATGGCCCCTGCTGTATACAGATCACATAGTAAGTGTACCCCCAGGTATATGGCAGCCATTGCTGTATACAGATATATCACATAGTAAGTGTACCCCCAGGTATATGGGCCCCTGCTGTATACAGATCACAAAGTAAGTGTACCCCCAGGTATATTGGCCCCTGCTGTATACAGATCACATAGTAAGTGTACCCCAGGTATATGGCAGCCCATGCTGTATACAGATATATCACATAGTAAGTGTACCCCAAGGGATATGGGCCCCAGCTGTATACAGATCACATAGTAAGTGTACCCCCAGGTATATGGGCCCCTACTGTATACAGATCACATAGTAAGTGTACCCCAAGGTATATGGCCCCTGCTGTATACAGATCGCATAGTAATTGTACCCCCAGGTATATGGCCCCTGCTGTATACAGATCACATAGTAAGTCTACCCCCAGGTATATGGGCCCCTGCTGTATACAGATATATCACATAGTAAGTGTACCCCCAGGTATATGGCCCCTGCTGTATACAGATCACATAGTAAGTGTACCCCCAGGTATATGGGCCCCTGCTGTATACAGATCACATAGTAAGTGTACCCCCAGGTATATGGCCCCTGCTGTATACAGATCACATAGTAAGTGTACCCCCAGGTATATGGCCCCTGCTGTATACAGATCACATAGTAAGTGTACCCCCAGGTATATGGGCCCCTGCTGTATACAGATAACATAGTAAGTGTACCCCCAGGTATATGGCAGCCATTGCTGTATACAGATATATCACATAGTAAGTGTACCCCCAGGTATATGGGCCCCTGCTGTATACAGATATATCACATAGTAAGTGTACCCCCAGGTATATGGGCCCCTACTGTATACAGATCACATAGTAAGTCTACCCCCAGGTATATGGGCCCCTGCTGTATACAGATCACATAGTAAGTGTGCCCCCAGGTATATGGGCCCCTGCTGTATACAGATCACATAGTAAGTGTACCCCCAGCTATATGGGCCCCTGCTGTATACAGATCACATAGTAAGTCTACCCCCAGGTATATGGGCCCCTGCTGTATACAGATATATCACATAGTAAGTGTACCCCCAGGTATATGGCCCCTGCTGTATACAGATCACATAGTAAGTGTACCCCCAGGTATATTGTCCCCTGCTGTATACAGATCACATAGTAAGTGTACCCCCAGGTATATGGGCCCCTGCTGTATACAGATATATCACATAGTAAGTGTACCCCCAGGTATATGGGCCCCTGCTGTATACAGATCACATAGTAAGTGTACCCCCAGGTATATGGGGCCCTGCTGTATACAGATCACATAGTAAGTGTACCCCCAGGTATATGGCAGCCCCTGCTGTATACAGATCACATAGTAAGTGTACCCCCAGGTATATGGCCCCTGTTGTATACAGATCACATAGTAAGTGTCCCCCCAGGTATATGGGCCCCTGCTGTATACAGATCACATAGTAAGTGTCCCCCCAGGTATATGGGCCCCTGCTGTATACAGATCCCATAGTAAGTGTACCCCCAGGTATATGGGCCCCTGCTGTATACAGATATATCACATAGTAAGTGTACCCCCAGGTATATGGGCCCCCGCTGTATACAGATATATCACATAGTAAGTGTACCCCCAGGTATATGGGCCCCTGCTGTATACAGATATATCACATAGTAAGTGTACCCCCAGGTATATGGGCCCCTGCTGTATACAGATATATCACATAGTAAGTGTACCCCCAGGTATATGGGCCCCCGCTGTATACAGATATATCACATAGTAAGTGTACCCCCAGGTATATGGGCCCCTGCTGTATACAGATATATCACATAGTAAGTGTACCCCCAGGTATATGGGCCCCTGCTGTATACAGATCACATAGTAAGTGTACCCCTAGGTATATGGGCCCCTGCTGTATACAGATCACATAGTAAGTGTACCCCCAGGTATATGGGCCCCTGCTGTATACAGATCACATAGTAAGTGTACCCCCAGGTATATGGGCCCCTGCTGTATACAGATCACATAGTAAGTGTACCCCCAGGTATATGGGCCCCTGCTGTATACAGATCACATAGTAAGTGTACACCCGGGTATATGGGCCCCTGCTGTATACAGATGTATCACATAGTAAGTGTACCCCCAGGTATATGGGCCCCTGCTGTATACAGATATATCACATAGTAAGTGTACCCCCAGGTATATGGGCCCCTGCTGTATACAGATCACATAGTAAGTGTACCCCCAGGTATATGGGCCCCTGCTGTATACAGATCACATAGTAAGTGTACACCCGGGTATATGGGCCCCTGCTGTATACAGATGTATCACATAGTAAGTGTACCCCCAGGTATATGGGCCCCTGCTGTATACAGATATATCACATAGTAAGTGTACCCCCAGGTATATGGGCCCCTGCTGTATACAGATCACATAGTAAGTGTACCCCCAGGTATATGGGCCCCTGCTGTATACAGATATATCACATAGTAAGTGTACCCCCAGGTATATGGGCCCTGCTGTATACACATCACATAGTAAGTGTACCCCCAGGTATATGGGCCCCTGCTGTATACAGATCACATAGTAAGTGTACCCCCAGGTATATGGGCCCCTGCTGTATACAGATCACATAGTAAGTCTACCCCCAGGTATATGGGCCCCTGCTGTATACAGATATATCACATAGTAAGTGTACCCCCAGGTATATGGGCCCCTGCTGTATACAGATCACATAGTAAGTGTACCCCCAGGTATATGGGCCCCTGCTGTATACAGATCACATAGTAAGTGTACCCCCAGGTATATGGGCCCCTGCTGTATACAGATATATCACATAGTAAGTGTACCCCCAGGTATATGGGCCCTGCTGTATACAGATCACATAGTAAGTGTACCCCCAGGTATATGGCAGCCCCTGCTGTATACAGATCACATAGTAAGTGTACCCCCAGGTATATGGGCCCCTGCTGTATACAGATCACATAGTAAGTGTACCCCCAGGTATATGGGCCCCTGCTGTATACAGATATATCACATAGTAAGTGTACCCCCAGGTATATGGGCCCTGCTGTATACACATCACATAGTAAGTGTACCCCCAGGTATATGGGCCCCTGCTGTATACAGATCACATAGTAAGTGTACCCCCAGGTATATGGGCCCCTGCTGTATACAGATCACATAGTAAGTCTACCCCCAGGTATATGGGCCCCTGCTGTATACAGATATATCACATAGTAAGTGTACCCCCAGGTATATGGGCCCCTGCTGTATACAGATCACATAGTAAGTGTACCCCCAGGTATATGGGCCCCTGCTGTATACAGATCACATAGTAAGTGTACCCCCAGGTATATGGGCCCCTGCTGTATACAGATATATCACATAGTAAGTGTACCCCCAGGTATATGGGCCCCTGCTGTATACAGATCACATAGTAAGTGTACCCCCAGGTATATGGCAGCCATTGCTGTATACAGATGTGATTTGCAGTGCAGTATATCCTCCCTGATGGGGGAGCCATTATGAAGCATATGAGCTGTATATAGAAGAATATAGCTGTATATAGGCTGTATATAGAAGTATATAGCTGTATATAGAAGTATATAGCTGTATATAGGATGCAATGTCACTGAGGTTCCCTCCATCCTCCAGTATATGACATCACCGGCTCCCTGTCACCTCCCGTTATACCGGCAGCACCCGGTGCCTCTCTCGGTTCTCTCACCTCCTGGAATTACAAGGATTTAGCAGCGGGATATATTTGGCAGCCGGAAAGGGACGATCCCAGACAGCGGAGAGCGGGCGGCCAGGCAGCGGCTCCGGAAACCAAGAGCTCCTCACCCAGAGCGCCCACCTGCGTTCCACACACCGGAAGTACGTCACTGCCTCCTTCCCTGCGTTCCACACGGGAGTAGAGTCTGCGCTCCAAACACAGGAAGTCTCCTCTCTGCGGCTGTCAGTGTGAGTGCCAAGCGGAGAAGGGATGGTGTAAGTGTTGGCGTAGCAGGTTGTTTTGCTTGTTTGCCTCCGTAAGACGAAGATAGATGCAAAGTATTGTAGTACCGTGAGGTGGAGGGTGGCTGCTGCCATGCTGGGGCCCTGTACCTGTTACACGTTAGTCCTCACCTTTAACCTCAGCATGCACTGCCTGCACTCCAGCTGTGTCCGAGGATCTGCACTATGCTCCGGTGCTGCAACACTGCAGGGACCTGGGAATCTGCATTAAGGTAAGTGTGACAGGATACAAGTGACTGTGTCATCTGTATTGTGAGAGCTCCCAGCTCCGACAGCTCCCAGCTCCGACAGCTCCCAGCCCCCACAGCTCCCAGCCCCGACAGCTCCTAGCTCCGACAGCTCCTAGCTCCGACAGCTCCTAGCTCTGACAGCTCCTAGCTCTGACAGCTCCTAGCTCTGACAGCTCCTAGCTCTGACAGCTCCCAGCCCCGACAGCTCCCAGCCCCGTGCACTAACACTGACAGCTCCCAGCCCCGTGCACTAACACTGACAGCTCCCAGCCCCGTGCACTAACACTGACAGCTCCCAGCCCCGTGCACTAACACTGACAGCTCCCAGCCCCGTGCACTAACACTGACAGCTCCCAGCCCCGTGCACTAACACTGACAGCTCCCAGCCCCGTGCACTAACACTGACAGCTCCCAGCCCCGTGCACTAACACTGACAGCTCCCAGCCCCGTGCACTAACACTGACAGCTCCCAGCCCCGTGCACTAACACTGACAGCTCCCAGCCCCGTGCACTAACACTGACAGCTCCCAGCCCCGTGCACTAACACTGACAGCTCCCAGCCCCGTGCACTAACACTGACAGCTCCCAGCCCCGTGCACTAACACTGACAGCTCCCAGCCCCGTGCACTAACACTGACAGCTCCCAGCCCCGTGCACTAACACTGACAGCTCCCAGCCCCGTGCACTAACACTGACAGCTCCCAGCCCCGTGCACTAACACTGACAGCTCCCAGCCCCGTGCACTAACACTGACAGCTCCCAGCCCCGTGCACTAACACTGACAGCTCCCAGCCCCGTGCACTAACACTGACAGCTCCCAGCCCCGTGCACTAACACTGACAGCTCCCAGCCCCGCGCACTAACACCGACAGCTCCCAGCCCCGTGCACTAACACTGACAGCTCCCAGCCCCGTGCACTAACACTGACAGCTCCCAGCCCCGTGCAGTAACACTGACAGCTCCCAGCCCCGTGCAATAACACCGACAGCTCCCAGCCCCGTGCACTAACACTGACAGCTCCCAGCCCCGTGCACTAACACTGACAGCCCCGTGCACTAACACTGACAGCTCCCAGCCCCGTGCACTAACACTGACAGCCCCGTGCACTAACACTGACAGCTCCCAGCCCCGTGCAGTAACACTGACAGCTCCCAGCCCCGTGCACTAACACAGTGACAGCTCCCAGCCCCGTGCACTAACACAGTGACAGCTCCCAGCCCCGTGCACTAACACCGACAGCTCCCAGCCCCGTGCACTAACACCGACAGCTCCCAGCCCCGTGCACTAACACCGACAGCTCCCAGCCCCGTGCACTAACACTGACAGCTCTCAGCCCCGTGCACTAACACTATGACAGCTCCCAGCCCCGTGCACTAACACTGACAGCTCCCAGCCCCATGCACTAACACTGACAGCCAGGGATGGATGGATGAAGCAGAGTCTGGCCTGGGATGCCTTCATGTATAGGATGCTTCCCCTAGGTTGATGGTGATGGTAAAGAGCAACAGTGAATCCCCATAGAAAACCTCTCCTGCTCTGGACAGTTCCTGACATGGACAGAGGTGGCAGCAGAGAGCGCTGTGTCAGACTGGAGAGAATACACACCTTCCTGCAGGACATACAAATTTTACACACTTTGATAAATCTGGGCCTTTATTAATGTATAACATTTGTTTTCTATATTAATTCTGTTTAGGGGAATCCAGGGAGGAGTCGTATTCTTTAACTTTCTTTGAGTGTAGAAAAGATTTTGACAGAAAACAAAAATAAATCCTACAAATGGCCGAGCGTGGAGCCCACATCACTACAGCTCCCCCGGATGATGGGCGACCTTCTATCTTTGAAGTTGTGGCTCAGGAGAGTTTGATGGTGGCGGTAAGGCCTGCGCTGCATCATATCGTCAAGGTAAGAGATACAGGGAGAAAAACCTGTGCACCTTAAAGGGGTATTCCGCTATCAGAGAATATCACCCCAAGATATATGTCACTAATATTACTGGGTTTAGTGTACGTTTGCATCCTTCATCCCAACAGATTGGTAATATTGGTCAGGTCTGGTGGTGTTATCCAGTCACAGTGTGGCAGTATTGGTCAGGTGTGGTATGGCAGTGTTATCCAGTCACAGTGTGGCGGTATTGGTCAGGTGTGGTATGGCAGTGTTATCCAGTCACAGTATGGCGGTATTGGTCAGGTCTGGTGTGGCGGTGTTATCCAGTCACAGTATGGTAATATTGGTCAGGTCTGGTATGGCGGTGTTATCCAGTCACAGTATGGCGGTATTGGTCAGGTCTGGTATGGTGGTGTTATCCAGTCACAGTATGGTGGTATTGGTCAGGTCTGGTATGGGTGTTATCCAGTCACAGTATGGCGATATTGGTCAGGTTTGGTATGGTGGTGTTCTCCAGTCACAGTATGGTGGTATTGGTCAGGTCTGGTATGGGTGTTATCCAGTCACAGTATGGCGGTATTGGTCAGGTCTGGTATGGTGGTGTTATCCAGTCACAGTATGGTGGTATTGGTCAGGTCTGGTATGGGTGTTATCCAGTCACAGTATGGCGATATTGGTCAGGTTTGGTATGGTGGTGTTCTCCAGTCACAGTATGGTGGTATTGGTCAGGTCTGGTATGGGTGTTATCCAGTCACAGTATGGCGATATTGGTCAGGTTTGGTATGGTGGTGTTCTCCAGTCACAGTATAGCGGTATTGGTCAGGTCTGGTATGGCAGTGTTATCCAGTCACAGTGTGTCGGTATTGGTCAGATCTGGTATGGCGGTGTTATCCAGTCACAGTATGGCGGTATTGGTCAGGTCTGATATGGTGGTGTTATCCAGTCACAGTATGGCGGTATTGGTCAGGTCTGGTATGGCAGTGTTATCCAGCACAGTATAGCGGTATTGGTCATGTCTGGTATGGCAGTGTTATCCAGACACAGTATGGCCGTATTGGTCAGATCTGGTGTGGCGGTGTTATCCAGTCACAGTATGGCGGTATTGGTCAGGTCTGGTATAGCGCTGTTATCCAGTCACAGTATGGCGGTATTGGTCAGGTCTGATATGGTGGTGTTATCCAGTCACAGTATGGCGGTATTGGTCAGGTCTGGCGGTGTTATCCAGTCACAGTATGGTGGTATTGGTCAGGTCTGGTATAGCAGTGTTATCCAGTCACAGTGTGGCGGTATTGTTTAGGTCTGTTGTGGCGGTAATAAATGTAATTCCTGGAGCTATTACCTACCAATCCTGTGGTGAGAATTCCCTCAGACAATATGCAGACAGCTCTAATCACTGATTCTATGTGGAAATATGTTTTTTTTTTAAGCTGTTAAAAGCCATGAAAAATTTTTCTCCATGTAGAGAAATCTATGTGGTTGATACCTGGCTTCCATTTCTTCCCCAGTATCATGTGCTGTCACCAGGATTAGTAGCCATACACCTATTGGTTACTGCATGAGGGTCTGGCATCTGCTGCATGTGGTGACGTACAGTAAATGTGGGAACGCGGCCTAAAACTGATCAGATATCAATATGATGATCAGAACCTTGAAAATAATGATGATGATTGGTGAGAGAAGATGGGGGGTCTGCAGGTTTAGCGCTGGGGGCAGCAGCAGCTGGGAATACCGCCCTGTTACCCCATTTTAGTTTAGGACCCACATAAATTGGGAACCTTGAAGCGGTGTGGGGACTTATACACTTTTATGGAATTGTAACTAACCCCTGATGCTACTATTATATCGTGCTGAGGAGCAGACGGTCAGTGTGAGCCACGTGGATGTGCCACCATGTCTCTTTTTATTTCTCCATGAAACTACTTTGTATATCTCATCAAATTTAATATTTTTGCTAATACATTAAATTAGCCAACTTGCTTCCTTCTCCTGACATTCTGCTTATTGTCTAGGTTACTGAGCACAGCTCTGCTCTAAAAGCACCGATCATACTAATTATAGGCTAGATGTATAGGCACTATTAGGGAGATTTATCAGACATGGTGTAAAGTAGAACTGGCTCAGTCGCCCCTAGCAACCAATCAGATTCCACCTTTCATTTCCCAAAGAATCTGTAAGGAATGAAAAGTGGAATCTGATTGGTTGCTAGGGGCAACTGAGACAGCTCTACATTACACTAGTTTGATAAATCTCCCCTTATACCTCTACAGTATAATGATTCTGATCACTGCTTTTAGAGTAGAGCTGTGGTCAGTAACCTGGAGCAGGTTTGCTAAATAAATAACTTGGGAATTGCTCATTAAATATAGCTGAAATCCTGAATACTGCATGGACTACGCCATGTTTGTGCTGCTCACTTTTACGCCAATTCTTACAGGTCCTCGCAGAATCGAACCCGGCCCGCTTTGGCCCTTTATGGCGATGGTTTGATGAGCTGTACACCCTGCTCGATCTGCTCCTCCAGCAGCACTACTTGTCATGGGCCGGCGCTTCTTTCTCTGAGAACTTCTATGGACTTAAGAGAGTGGCCGTAGGAAAAAGCCTTGGCCTGCGAGGGAAGGAATACTGGAGGTCGCTGGCGCTGCTGGTGCTGCTGCCGTATCTGCGGGTGAAGCTGGAGAAGTTTATTAACAGAATGCGCGAAGAAGAGGACTATTCAATACAAAACCCGACGTCCTTCAGGAAAAGATGTTATAAGGCCGTTCTGGCGTCCTATCCCTTTGTGAAGCTGTCCTGGGAGGGGTGCTTCCTTATCTATCAGCTGAGATATATCCTATGGAATACCAGTCACCACTCACCGCTGCTGCGGATCGCAGGGGTGCAGCTCACTAGACTGACACTAGAAGATTTACAGGCTATGGATGCGGCTACAGAGAAGATGGCGTCCGCACAGTCCACCCTCAGGTAACTTACAAGTAATCCACTCACATTGATAAGGCTATTCAGACTAGCCAGACTCTTAAAGGGGTACTCCAGGGAAAATCTTTTTCCTTCTAATCAACTGGTGTCAGAAAGTTATATAGATCTGTAATTTACTTCTATTTAAAAAGTCTTCAAAAGCTTATCAGCTGCTGTATGTCCTGCAGGAAGTGGTGTATTCTCTCCAGTCTGACACAGTGCTCTCTGCTGCCACCTCTGTCCATGTCAGGAACTGTCCAGAGAAGCAGCAAATCCCCGTAGAAAACCTTTTCTGCTCTGGACAGTTCCTGACATGGACAGAGGTGGCAGCAGAGAGCACTGTGTCAGACTGGAGATAATACACCACTTCCTGCAGGACATACAGTAGCTAATAAGTAATGAAACCAGTTGATTTGAAAGAAAAAGATGTTCGCTGGAGTACCCCTTTCAGGGCCTTTTACACAGGCCAATTATCGTCCAGGACTGTTAATAGAAACATTCTTTTGGCCGATAATGAGTAAACTGAAGTCGTGCACTTGATAGCAAAACGGAACTGATAGCAGTGCTGCCGTGTGATCCAGCATCCCACTCTCCAGCCGCTGCTGTATCTTCAGGCTGCCCCTTTCAGCTGTCAATCATTCTGGAAGAGGCAGCAACCGGAGAGCAGGAAAAGAGAGGGATGCCGGATCACACAGCAGTGCAGAAGCTCAGTATGAACTGTGTGATCTGCACGGATATATGCATATATGCGCTGTTATATAAGGATCCCACAGTTAAAGTGTAATTATTTTTTTTTTTACAGAAATCAGTAGTATAAGCGATTTTAAGAAACTCTATAATAGGTTTTATTAGGCAAAAAAGCCTCTTTCTGTACTCAAAAAGCAATTTCCCAGCCTCCCCCCACACTTTTTTATCTGTTCATTATCAGGCAAATCCGTCTTCATTACAGTGAAGCCAGTGAAGATGGGTTCTGCTGTATCCATTATATCCTATGGAGGGGGGGAGGGGCCAAGGGGCATGAGGGAGCAGGAAGAGGTGACATGAAGGTCAGCTGTTTGTAGACTGTCTGGGCACCTAAAACGCTGGATTCAGAGGTCAGAAAGGTCAGTCTAGGAACTTGCTGAGAGAAGATTGCAGGGTGTTGTGCTGTGCAGGACTGCTCCGCGCTCACTCACTCCTCTCAGCCCCTCCCCTCTCCATAGAAAAAAATGGATACAGAAATCCTGCTTCTTCTGGACTCAGGGGGAGCTAGAAAAATAGCTTTTTCAGTCCAGAAGGAAACTCTCTTGGTAAATAAAACCTATTACAGAGTTTCTTAAAATCCCTTGTACTATTGATATTTATTGTTTTCAGAAAAATGACCCTGAAATGACAGGTGCGCTTTAAGGAGCTATAGTTTTATGTTCATTGGCTACAATTAAATGAAGTGCATGTATTGTTACTCCACATTCCCACTGCTCCAGAGCTTAATAGTGACAGGCTT